>NW_028261382.1:2143598-2148598 GCF_051295495.1 Thamnophis sirtalis
GGGAGGTGCCCAATGCATGACAAGCCTTAATTTCTCGGAGAAACTATTCCAAATCTCAGCCTCCGATCGAGCGATTTTTTTGTTTTCGTTTTGCAATAGTCTTTGGATTCATTATTCCGGCGATGTTTCCTTTGTTAATTAAAACAAGGGTCATCCTGAGCATTTTTTTTCTGGCATCTTGAGTCACGGCACTAATTTGTACCAGTTGTGTAGTCCCTGTGCTGTTTTCTTTCTCGTTTCCCTGGTTTCTGCCGTGATTCATGGTGCCCATTCTTGACACAACTGAATTGTGGTTAGGTTATTAAGTACACGCTATAAGATAGCTCAGTGTTTCTCAAACTTGGTGACTTTAAGTCCTGTGGACTTCAACTCCCAGAATCCCCCAGCCAGCTATGCTAGCTGGGGGATTCTGGGAGTTGAAGTCAATAGGACTTAAAGTCACCAAGGTTGAGAAACACTGAGATAGCTTACATTTCATATGGTTTTGGACCTGTTTTAAACCCCGCTATGTCTATGTGCATTTCAGCATGAGTGGGAGACACAGGTCTGAACTTTTGGCTGTGCTTGGTCCTTTTATTTTCCTTTTTGATGATTTTTATTTTATTTTAAACACCTAAGCACATCAACAGAAACAAACACATGACTTAAAAACAACATAGGAACAATAAGTTCCATCGTATATCATACAGAAGTTCCGAATCGGTTTCTTTACAGTTAGTGTTTTCCCTACTATACATTTCGGTCTTGCGTTCATAATCTCCTTATTCGTTATCCATTTTTATGTACAATTCTTTATTTATTTAAACTTAGCTGCTTATGACCAAATATTATATTGGCGCAGTGGTTAAATGCAGCACTGCAGGCTACTGCTAGATCAGCAGTTCAGCGGTTCAAATCTCACCGGCTCAGGGTTGACTCAGCCTTCCATCCTTCCGAGGTGGGTAAAATGAGGACCCAGATTGTTGGGGGCAATATGCTGACTCTCTGTAAACCGTTTAGAGAGGGCTGAAAGCCCTATGAAGCGGTATATAAGTCTACTGCTATTGCTATTGCTATTTACCTATATTATGCTTTATATTTTTACTGTCATTTATTCTCTTAAATACAGATTATAGATATACATTCACATAATTATTCCTTTTCTTTGCCATTCTTATATTATTATTATTATTATTATTCCATTTGGAAGGTTATAAGGTATAGTTTAAAATGGTTTGTTTACTATCCTTCGCACCTGGATTTGATGTATAAATAGCAGAAATCCTTAATATATTGGTAATATAAAAACAATATTTGTTTTCTTCAAGGCCCATGCACTGTATAGGGAGTGCCTCAGGAATGCTATTTTCTTTGAGGTTTTTAATGTTTCCTTTTGGAACCAAAAAAAAAAAAGAATTGCTGTTCTTTTGCACCAGCTGTGCAAAGTATAATCTTGATTTCAATCAATCCCGCGAATTGTAGCCTAATGCTTCACTTGGCTGTTACGTGCGGTCCTGCAATTCCCCTCAACGGCATTTGCTGTAATGGGATTCCAGAAGGCCAGCCTTCCTCACATAAATGGATAATAAACTAACCTGGAAATTAAATATTATTCTCCGTGGCATATTCATCAAAATAGATGGCAGCTCTTTTGCATTAGGGATGCAAAATGAAATGGCTACGTATAGAGAAATAATTCTAGATGGCAACCGTGTAGATGCTGGCTGATTTTGGCCGTAATAGTCTAAGTAGGGCTTGTTGTCCTTATTTATGAACTAGAGAGAAATAACTTTTAAGTAGGATATATGAGAACGTGTTTCTGCCTTGGTCGCACTGGAATTCTGAGGCAGTCCGGCGGGACGTTGCCAACAGCAGATCTGAAAGTATGCATAATTCTTAATTTTAATAGGCCCATGCAATTATGGATTTATTTTATCTCTGTGTCTGTGCATCAGCCTCCCCTTAGCTTCGCTTGCATTCTATTTAGGATTGAGGCTGTTTGGAAACTTAACAGATGAAATAAAATATAAATAATTAAGAGTACGGTATAGGAGATGAGCCCCTGATTTAACTGTTTGTGGGCTCCAATACGAACTCCGGCTTTAATGGTTATAAAGTGTAAACTGCAAGCACGCTTGCTGGGGAATTCTGGGAGTTGAAGTCCATGCACCATAAAGCATGCTGGCCAGGGAATTTTGGGAGTTGAAGTCCATGTGTCTTAAAACATGTAGCTGGGAATTCTGGGAGTTGAAGTCCATGCACCATAAAGCATGCTGGCTGGAGAATTTTGGGATGATGAAGTCCATGTACCTTAAAGCATGTAGCTAGGACAGTGGTGGGTTTCAAAAAAATTTCGAACCTACTCTGTGGGTGTGGCCTCCTTTGTAGGAGTGGCTTGCTGGCCATGTGACCTGGTGGGAGTGGCTTGCCGGCCATGTGTTCTCTCTCTCTCTCTCTCTCTTTCTCTCTCTCTCTCTCTCTTTCTCCTTCCTTTTGTCTCTCTGTCCCTTTTTCCTTTTTTTCTTTCATCTCTCACTTTTTCTTTCTTTTTTCTTTTTCTTTTCTTTCTTTCTTTCTTCCTTTCTTTTTCTTTCTCTCTCTCTCTCTCTCTCTCTCTCTCTCTCTCTCTCTCTCTCTCTCTCTGTGTGTGTCAGTGGTGGGTTTCCAAAATTTTTGGAACCTCTTCTGTAGGTGTGGCCTGCTTTCTGGTGGAACCTCTTCTAACCGGTTCAGTAGCTTTGACGAACCGGTTCTACTGAACTGGTGCGAACTGGTAGGAACCCACCTCTGAGCTGGGACTTCTGGGAGTTGAATTCCAAGCACTTAGAAGTTACCAAGGTTGAGAAAAATAAGACCGGATACCCTACCTATCAATTATAGAATTTCAGAGCCAATCCATCTGGAACCCCCTCAATTCGAAAAGACTGATATATAGCAATATATCTATTTCGACTGAGCCGCGTTCTTCTCATCCCTGGAACTACCTTGTTGAAAATGGTTGGCCGTGCGATATTGTCAGTGTCTGCACATCTGTCTCTGATTTTGGGGGTCCTTCTAGGATGTGCAATTCAAACATCTCCCCATCATCAGACCAAGAGTTCCAGGGGGTGGCGTGGCACTACTACCGGTTCCTTGGTGGGTGTGCATGAACACAGTTCAATTAAAATTGAACTGTGAATTGAACCCACCTCGGAAGGATGGAAGGCTGAGTCAACCTTGAGCCGGTGAGATTTGGACAGCCGAACTGCAGAACTGCAGTCAGCTGAAGTAGCCTGCAGTGCTGCATTTAACCACTGCGCCACCTCGGCATCACTACTGGTTCTCCCGAACTGGTCTCCAAACCAGGAACAACCGACCTCTACTTCAGACGGTTCGTCTCCAGATGGACCAGAGGCCTTAGCCTCTGTAAGGAGCTTAGATGGGGATTCCGTCAAAGTTGGAGACACATGGAAAGAATAAGCCGTCTAACATAAATAAACAAGCTGGATCGAAACAGCTGCCCACTCCCAGATGCCCTCATGCTGTTGAGTGGTACAGATAGAGGGATAATTATTTCCAGTCAACGGGGGGCCGGTAGTCTGTTTGCAAATTGGAAGGATTACAACACTCTGTGGAGCAGAAAGGTGGGAGAGAAAAAAAATTACAACTCACCTGCAAGAGGAAACGGGGCGTTCTTGGGATTTGCGAGGCTCCCCCCCCCCACTCCCACCCCGTGGGAAATTCTCAGGAATTCATCCTGAAGGGAAGAGATCTTAACATTCTACAAGACTCTCCAAGAAAGCAACTCCATGCGCAAATCTTCTCTCAAAAAGCATGAGCCGTCGGATTCCCTGAAGTCCAGTCAACTGAAATGTGAAGGGAAATGGCAAATGGAAAATTCCATCCATCCACTCGTGGCCGTTTTGCACCGGAGGGTGATTCACATGGAAATTCTACAACAGCCATGAATCCTTTGAACTCTTGACTTTTGTCGTAATGGTGCTAATCAGGGTTGATTTTTTTTTTAAAATGTATTAAAGGAATACTGGTTCTTTTTTTAAAAACAAGCTCAATATGTGTTGGGGGCATCTTGAAGAAGTTATTTTGGCTTCTCCTGGATCTCTTCCAGAAATTCCACTAGTTTTGGGTTGCTCGTATCTAAGAGTCACCAACCAGGTTGGGAACTCATCACCATTCATCACTTGAGAGACCGCCTGCTGCCAATTACCTCCCACAGACCCATTAGATCACACAGGGTTGGCCTCCTCTGGGTTCCGTCTACTAGCCAATGCCACCTGGCTACTACCCGGGGGAGGGCCTTCTCTGTCGCAGCTCCGGCCCTCTGGAACGAATTCCCCTCCGAGATCCGGACCCTCACCTCTCTCCAGGCCTTCCGGAAAGCCGTCAAAACCTGGCTGTGTCGGCAGGCCTGGGGTTGATGAGTTCCCCTCCCCGCTCGACTTGTGTGGTTGCGTGATTCTTGCTTATTTTAATTATCTGTATTTTGTTCTATGTTCCCCTTTCCCCCTTTTTGAATTGTTCACCGCCCTGAGTCCTTCCCGGAGAAGGGCGGCATACAAATAATAAAATTCAATTCAATTCAATTCAAAAATGTATTAAAGGAATAGCAATAGCAATAGCAGTTAGACTTCTATACCGCTTCATAGGGCTTTCAGCCCTCTCTAAGCGGTTTACAGAGTCAGCATATCGCCCCCACAGTCTGCGTCCTCATTTCGCCCACCTCGGAAGGATGGAAGGATGGAAGGCTGAGTCAACCTTGAGCTGGTGAGATTTGAACAGTCGAACTGCAGAACTGCAGTCAGCTGAAGTAGCCTGCAGTGCTGCATTTAACCACTGCGCTACCTCGGCTGGTTCTTTTTTTAAAAACAAGCTCAATATGTGTTGGGGGCATCTTGAAGAAGTTCTTTTGGCTTCTCCTGGATCTCTTCCAGAAATTCCACTAGTTTTGGGTTGCTCGTATCTAAGAGTCACCAACCAGGTTGGGAATCCATCACCATGGGGTAATGCAATGGTCGTAAATT
>NW_028261382.1:2153598-2171098 GCF_051295495.1 Thamnophis sirtalis
ATTTTCAGAATACACTACGACAGAGATGGAAGGGACCTTGGAGGTCTTCTAGTCCAACCCCACTGCTTGAGCAGGAGACCCTAAACCAGCGTTCACCAACTGGTGGTCCCTGGACCACTGGGGGTCTGCGAGAAAATTTTGGCGGTCCACAGAAAAATTATTTGCATTTTTTTTAAATATTGCACTAAATCAGGGGTCCTCAAACGACAGTCTCTTGGGATGGAAATGTGCAATGAATGTTTGTGTTGCTGCAGAGAGTCTCCCCCTTCGGGGTCTTTTGGTGTCGGTCGGAGGGGGGCAGGAATTCTGACTTGGGGTCTGCTTCAGCCTCCTGGTGGGGGGCTTTGGGCGAAGGCTGGAGGGAAGAGCCGCTGGTGGCGAAGAGCTGGAGGGCCTCGTTCCAGTGGGGCTGCATCCTGGCCTGGAACTGGCTGTCCATCTCAGTCCACTGAGCCTCCAGGCCCCGGTACCTGTCCTTGCACTTCCGCAGGTCTTTCCTCTGCTTGGAAAAACCATGCTCCTAGTCCTCAGTGAGGTGCTTGTGCTGAGCCTCCTTCTCGGTCAGATCCAATTTGAACGGAGCTGTTTTGCCAACTCTTTCTCCTGGGGGCTGCTTAGCTCCAGCAACTGCTTCCTGTTGGGGACCTAAGGAGCCCGGGCGGGGAGGTGAAGAGTGGCTGGGAGGGGAGGGGCAAGTAGAGGCTGGTGAGGTACCCCTCGATGTGAGTGACATCGAGTTGGCCATGCCCACCCAGTCATATGACCACCTAGCCACACCCACCCAGCTGGTCATTAGGCAGATCATATTCGTGGTACACAAGATTTAAAATTATGAATTTAGTGGTCCCGGAGGTCCGAAAGGTTGGTGAGCCCTGCACTAAATCATTCTGGGCCAATGGCTCTTCAATCTCTTCTTGGAAAACCTCTGGTGTTGGAACACCCATAACTTCTGGAGGTAAGCTTTTGCACCGATTCATTGTCTTCACTGTCAGGATCTCCTTTATCAAAGAAAGACCCAACCTAGAATTAAAATGTTGAATGGAATAGAATGGAATAACAGAGTTGGAAGGGACCTTGGAGGTCTTCTAGTCCGACCAACATCCAATGTTCATGGGACCATTTCTCCAGCCCTTTCTGGGGAATATCCTGAATGTTTGGCATGCCAACTATTTGCTTTCCTGCTGTGTTTGAGACTCTTCCTTGGACCTAACAGAACAGAATAAGAGAGTTGGAAGGGACTCTGGAGGTCTTCTAGTCCAACTTCCTGCTCAAGCAAGGGCCCCTATACTTACCTTCTCCGACCTCGGGAGACGGTCGTGGCTCACAAGGAGGCTAGTTCTGAGAATACGTCAGGTGAAAGAGTTTCATTCCTTTCTCCCAGGAATTGACTTGGGCACATGGGTGATACAGAATCCCGGGGATTCTGTGCCTTTCTTTTGAAAAGGGAAATGTGGCCACTCTCAGCTAGAGGGGGGAAAAACATACCTCCATCCAGCGCTTCGGGCAATTAAAAGCAGCTCTGTTTATACTCAGGCCTCTGAATTCCTTTGAAATTCACGATACCTTCCAATTTGTGGTTTGAAATGTCTCATTTTCTTTCATTCTTGGCACCGCAAACTTCTTTTTGGCACAGAGGTTACACTGTGGTCTTGCTTTCACAGGCTGTTCTGTTAAAAAAGGCTGTTTCTTTTGCTGGTCCCTGTTCTTTAGCTACCTCTCTAGGTTGCTTGGCTGGTTGGGAACATATCAGAGGTGGGTTCCTGCCAGTTCGCACCAGTTCGGTAGAACCGGTTCATCAAATCTAATGAACTGGTTAGAAGAGGTTCT
This sequence comes from Thamnophis sirtalis, assembly GCF_051295495.1. Classification (NCBI taxonomy): domain Eukaryota; kingdom Metazoa; phylum Chordata; class Lepidosauria; order Squamata; family Natricidae; genus Thamnophis; species Thamnophis sirtalis. Next base: position 2,155,426 of record NW_028261382.1, read on the forward strand.
ACCAGTGGACCCAGAAAGCAGGCCACACCTACAGAAGAGGTTCCAAAATTTTTTTGAAACCCGCCACTAACACACACACACACACGCACACAGACAGACAGACAGACTCACACAGAGAGAGAAAGAGAAAGAGAAAGAAAGGAAGGAAGAAAGAAAGAAATAAAAAAAGAAAAAAAGAAAGAAAAAGTGAGTGAGAGAGAGAAAACACATGGCTGGCAAGCCACTCCCACCAGGTCACATGGCCGGCAAGCCACTCCCACAAAGGAGGCCACACCCACAGAGTAGGTTCGAAAACACACAGAGAGACAGACAGACAGACAGACTCACAGAGAGAGAGAAAGAGAAAGAAAGAAAGGAAGAAAAAAAGAAAAAAAGAAAAAAAGTGAGAGAGAGAGAAAGAAAACATATGGCCGGCAAGCCACTCCCACCAGGTCACATGGCCGGCAAGCCACTCCCACAAAGGAGGCCACACCCACAGAGTAGGTTCGAAAAATTTTTGAAACCCACCACTGGAACCATATCCTAAGAAAGGAGCTTTTTTTCTTTTTTAATGGCAGAGAGAAAAGACAAAAACCAAATAATTTTGCTGATGGAACCTGATGTCTTGAGTCCCTTATATTCTTCTTAGGATCAGGAACCTTCCAACTTTGGGGTATTTGACTTATGGCCTTCTGTAATTCATATCTGGGCTAATGATGCTTTAGGCTATGCATGGCTTCTGCAAACAATGGGTTTGAATAGCAATAGCACTTAGACTTATATACCACTTCACAGGGCTTTGAAAGAAAGGGATGGAAAGATATTAAAGAGGGCAATTGAAATCCTTTCCTTTTTTCCCCTTACACACACACACACACAGAGAGAGAGAGAGAGAGAGAGAGAGAGAGAGAGAGAGAGAGAGAGAGAGAGAGAGAGAGAGAGAAAGAAAGAGAAAGAAAGAAAGAAAGAAAGAAAGAAAGAAACACAGGGTTTTTTATATATGAAAAACACTGACTGGTATTCTTGGAAGTGTGAAACTTTAGGATAATATGAAACACATGAAAATCATCATTCAGGATTCTTTAAAAAAAACAACCTGTTGGCAATCTTTCAGCCGAATTCAGTGAATTTGGATTAAACTCTTCAATGCACACCCAGATTCTCGTATTTTTCTTTAAATAGAGTTACGTCCAATCTATTTAAGCCAAATCTGCATCACCCAAGACAAGGGACGGAGATGGGGATGAATCCCTCTACATTTCTGCACGTCAACCAAAATTCATGAGCTTGAGCAAGGTGTCGAAGGAGAAGGCATTTCACGAGTCTTCTCCTATAGAGACAACGTTGTTCCTTAATTTGGGAGAATGTTCCCTGGGGCTCAGCACACGCCGTGACTCAGATGAAACATAGACAATCACACAATAATATTTGTCCCAGGTTGGGCCAAATCCAGATGGTCTGGCTCTCCATACTTGAGCAGGTCAAGTCTGAGGACTTATCTTCAACTGAATTGGAGAGGTTTACATCTACTGTGATATCGCAGAGCTTGCTTAATCTGGGAATATCCATAGATTCATTAGCCAGATTTTTTTCCTGGATAGATGGGCAGCCATGATGGATGGATGATGGATGGATGGTTGGAGAGATAGATAGAGATGGATAGATAGACATGATAGATAGATAGATATGATAGATAGATAGGTGATAGAGAGCGAGAGAGCTAGAAGATAGCTAGATAACTAGAAGATTAGATAGATAGATAGATAGATAGATAGATAGATAGATAGATAGATAGAATAGAATAGAATAGAATAGAATAGAATAATAGAGTTGGAGGGGACCTTGGAGGTCTTCTAGTCCAACCCCCTGCTCAGGCAGGAAAACCCTACACTAATTCAGACAAATGGTTATCCAACATCTTCTTAAAAACTTTCAGTGTTGGAGCACTGGATAGATAGATAGATAGATAGATAGATAGATAGATAGATAGATAGATAGATAGATAGATAGATAGATAGATAGATAGATAGATGATAGATAGATAGATAGATAGATAGATAGATAGATAGATGATAGATACATAGGTAGATGATAGATAGATGATAGATAGATAGATAGATAGATAGATAGATAGATAGATTGATAGATTGATAGATTGATAGATAGATAGATAGATAGATAGATGATAGATAGATAGATGATAGATAGATAGATAGATAGATTGATAGATTGATAGATTGATAGATAGATGATAGATAGATAGATAGATGATAGATAGATAGATAGATAGATAGATAGATAGATAGATAGATGATCGATAGATGATAGATAGATAGATAGATAGATAGATAGATAGATAGATAGATAGATAGATAGATGATGGATGGATGGATGGATGGATGATAGAAGAAATAGCTTCTCTAGGAATTCCTATTTTGAAAAGAAACTTGAGTATGCCCACTTGAATACTAAGACAGGACCCTTGTCAAGTGAAGGCCAAGTTGTCATCAATGTCTGCTTGATTTAAATGTTCCAACCTTGTTGGCATCTTATAGAGCAGTGGTTCTCAACCGGTGGGTCGGGACCCCTTTGGGGGGGGGTCGAACGACCCTTTCGCGGGGTTCCCGAAGACCATCGGAAAACACATATTTTCGATGGTCTTTGGAACTGAGACACAAATTTTATGATTGGGGGTCACCACAACATGAGGAACTGTATTAAAGGGTTGCGTCATTGGGAAGGTTGAGAACCACTGTTACAGAGGAAAAAGTCCTCGTCTATTCATCATTCATGACAACTGAAGTTTCAGAGAAGGGATGATTCACAGCAAAGATTTGTGGTGGGTGGGTAAGTGGGGGAGGGGGAGAATTACCTTTGCAGACATTTGCTGTTGGTCAACATTGGATCTTGAGCCTATTTTGGAGTTCAAGAGATTTTTCAAGAATGGCCCATTCTAATTTTTCAATGAGCCAGGAGCCTTCATGGTATTGGACCTGGGTACTTGAGAGACCGCCTGCTGCCAATTACCTCCACCAGACCGATTAGATCCCACAGATTAGGCCTCCTCCGAATTCCATCCGCCGGCCAGTGTCGACTGGCGACTACTCAGAGGAGAGCCTTCTCTGTGGCTGCTCTGACCCTCTGGAACAAACTCCCCGTGGAGATTCGAACCCTCACCACCCTCCAGGCCTTCCACAAAGCCCTCAAAACCTGGTTGTTCCGACAGGCCTGGGGCTAAAGAGCTGTTGCCCCTATCTCGAATGGTATGATTGTTGCGTGTTTTAAATTATGTATTGTTTTGTGTTGTTGTTAATTTGTCTGTATCCCCCTTCCCTTGTTTGAGTTGTGAGCCGCCCTGAGTCCCTCTTCGGGGGGAAAGGGCGGCATACAAATGAAATAAACATTCAACATTCATTCAACATTCAACATTCACATAATTCTGAATATACATTTTCTCCAAGGCGCCTGGACATTCTGAAAAACTTCCGATGTTTGTGGTTTATAACCCCTTTTCTACAGGAAAAAAAAAAGTTGCGTTTCTTAAAAGCCTCCAGATAGAGTACCTGCTGAAGATTAGACTGGGAAGCTTAAATAAACTCTTTCTAAAGCGAGGGGAAAGCAAACCCCCCTCCCCCCCGCCAAAGCAGAGCCCAAACTCCATATTTTTTAGCTGCAATCCCGATGAATTTATAGCTATCCTCCTCTAATTCTTAAAGCTCTGTTGTGGTTGCTCATTTTTTGTCCCAATCTGTGCTGGAGAAAATTGAGTTTAATTGGTTGCTTTTTGTATTTGCCAAGTTATTATGGGCATCTGGTGCAGCTGAAAGGAGGAAATGACTCAGGTTTTGAACAGGGTTCTCCTCCTTCCATTAGTGTGGCTAGATCTTGCTGCCTCCGTTCCCACAAGTTATTTATTAAGTGGTTGTGAAACCCCAGGGTGGCAGGCCACACCATTCCCTCTGAAGGAAGCCGTGGACCTGATACATCTTCAAGGGGAAGGGAACATCCATTCGATCTGCCTTTCCAAGGACCAGTGATTGTGTTTTGATAGACCTCCAAGAAGCCCTTCCTTGACCGTTTTCCAAGGTTCTTCAACGGATTATTTATGTGGGACATTTACAGCCCTACTTTTCCTTTAAGTGGTTCCAGACAGTCTGCCTGGATCCATTCCTTACTTTCTTGAGAACTTGGTGGGAAATTGGGTATCCCAGAGGCATTAGCGAATAGATAGATAGATAGATAGATAGATAGATAGATAGATAGATAGATAGATAGATAGATAGATAGATAGATAGATAAATTTATTTATAGGCCGCCCTTTTCCCTGAGGGGACTCAGGGCGGCTGACAACGTATAGGGAAGGGAGTACACACAATGACATATAAAAACAGTACGTAATTAAAAATAGAAGCAACATTCATCATTCGGGAGGGGACGGATTATAATCTTTAACCCCAGGCCTGACGGGATAGCCAGATCTTGAGGGCTGTGCGGAAGGTCTGGAGGGTGGTGAGGGTACGGATCTCCAGTATGAATAGAGTGGCTTCACTCTTGCTGGGAAGAATGGATCAGGAGACTTGGATTGGATTGGATTTATTACATTTATATGCCGCCCTTTCCCCCGAAGGGGACTCAGGGCGGCTCACAATTCAGTCAGGGAAGGGGGTACAGACAGGGGATAAAAAGACGAGCATAACAATACACAATTAAAACACACAACAACCATACAAATTCGAGGAGGGGGGCAAAAGCTCTTTAGCCCCAGGCCTGTCGGAACAGCCAGGTTTTAAGGGCTTTGCGGAAGGCCTGGAGGGTGGTGAGGGTTCGAATCTCCACGGGGAGCTCGTTCCAGAGGGTCGGAGCAGCCACAGAGAAGGCTCTCCTCCGGGTAGTCGCCAGTCGACACTGGCCGGCGGATGGAATTCGGAGGAGGCCTAATCTGTGGGATCTAATCGGTCTATTGGAGGTAATTGGACTTAAAGTTATTTCCAAATGGGTCAAAAACTAAGGGTAAGAAGAAAGGAAGCTTCTTTGGACATCATGGTCCATAGCTGAGAAAAGGAAGTCCAGTTGTCTTTTGAGAAAGCCTTTTTGGAACATTCATGTTGAGGAACCACTATTTTCTAGAGGCAGCAGAGAAAATATTATCAATAATGCTTTGCATGTCTCCTCCTCCTTCTTCCCGTTGGAAGCACTGCTACCTTTTTTTAAATCAATCAGAAGACAAGAACAGCTGCCTCAGAACCCCTCAGCCTACCAAATGTTTACGGTACAGATGTGGTTCATAGTGCTGATGATCTGCAATCTCAGGCGGGATTTGACATTGCACTCCGAAGAAGACGGTTCCCCGCCTAATTGTCCTTGAACCCTTGCCAAACGCTTTGGCTTCGTGGAAGGGAGAACTTGGATCGCAAGTCAAACCAGAGCGAGCTTATTGGCCGTGCCAAGACTTCCCACACGAGTTGACATGTATGTCTGCGTGTGTCAGGAGGCGCCGTTCCAGAGTTCAAGGCCCGCTGGAGTGCTGTCGTTCGTGTCTCCCGATGTATCGTGAAGATTAGAAAGGGGACTTTTCCTTATCAATAAAAAATAAAAAGCCAATCGCACGGAGCTAAAGTTACTTGTGAACGACGGTAGGTAGCACAATGGGAAGAAATGAAACATCCTGTTTCATGCCAGGTCCTTCCGCTCAGAAATGGGAACACTAACTGGTAGGACCAACAGTGGACCATGAAAATACAGCATCACAAGTATCTTTTCCCTGGATTGCTGGTCATTAAGCATTGCCAATATTTGCAGGATCCAATCTGAGTTGGTCACCCGGAGCAGAGGTTTTGTCTTCCAAGCTTTCGGGCTCATGCTGGAACCCATCTTCAGAGAAGTTCTCTGACTCATTCCTAGCATGACATCATCATAGCAGCTGGTCAGTTCATACATCATTATCTTGACCCTTAGCCACAGAAGTTCCGATACTTAGCGACAGACAGCCCAATTGTGGCCGTAAGTCAAGGACACCTTGTATTTTACCCTTGGTGAAATCTTGAAAGCAAGGTCTGCGCAGCTCTGCTCCTCTTCTGGGAACAGTGATTGTGTGAGAGGTCACAGTGTGGGAACGGAGTGGCCAAGGATCCCCCCAAGCAAAAGCTTTGGACAACGATGCCAGGGCCCTCCACAAAGTTTATGGTGGAACGTCCTACACTACGTCTGGATAGGGCTTTTTCCCACTGTGCCCAGCCTGAAATGTGTGCGTTCCTCTGCCTCTGTCTCTATGAATCACACCCCCATGGCAGTTTGGGAGACCATGGCTTCCTCTCTTCTTCTCCTGCAGCGTTCAAAAGAACAATGGTCGAAGTGCTAATTTGGAGCCCGAGGATGAGAGTCAGCAGGAGACTTCCGTGTGAAAGTCCTCCGCAAAGGGGCATCCGATGGCCAGTTGCCTGCCCCAAAATTCCCCCCAGCGTATAACTCTTGGGCCCCAGCCCTCTCCTCTTCTCTCGGAAGCCTGGATCTTGCTGCGAGATTTCTGGGAAGAGATGGAGAAGGAGAGATTTAAAGCGAAAGCTGAAAAGGCAGGATCTCGGAGGAACTGCAAAACACACACACACACACACACACACAGCTGCGTCTTTCCCAAAACTTTTGGTGAGCCTCCGTGCTTCTTTGAAGAATTGAAATACAGCTTTCCCTGGGAAGGGGAGCCATGCGTCTCTTGAAATGGGTTTGTGGGAACATTGCTCACAGCCAACGAATGGACCATCCGACGTCTGATGTGTGCTGGTTTTTTTTGGCAAAACACGTTTGACTTTGTAGCCTTCGCTTTGTTCCAAGAAGATGTGTTGGTTAGGAGGAGGGGGTGGGGAACGAAAATGTGCAATTCCAGATAATTCACAGCAGATTATTTATGCTTTGCAGTGCAAAGACTCAGGAGTTGTGTCTTTCTTATGTTCCACCCAATGAAGTTTTGGCACCGCAAAAAAAAACCCATCCATTCCCTGGGTTTTACAGTCCACTGTCAATTTGTACTAAATCTGGATTAGTTTATGGATATAACGGCCTAATAAACACAGCGTAGTTGGTCATTGTTATTTTTGGCTGACTCTTCCTGCGGTTCGTTTGTTTGTTTGAAAAGATTTGTCGGCTTGCCCACCTCCAAATGCAAAACTCGGGGCGGCTCGCAACCATGGTAAAAGCCTCGCAACCATCAAGCCACAAACCGTGGTTCCATCATGGCTTATGCGAGGGTTAGGAAGCCAGTGGGCCTTTGCTGTCTGCCGGCGTGCAGCAATATGTTCTCCGCCGTTGTGGTTACAAAACCTTTTCTGGTTCCCATTTAGAGGCTGGAAATGGCCTTCTTTGCTCTGAGAACACCACAGTGCGTCTTATCTGTTGCGGAATCTGTAGGGAATGCCAGCCGTGCAGGCTCTATAGGAAATGAGGAGATCAAATGTTATGAGTTATGTAAGTCGTGTTTTTAAATTCAGTTTAATTTCTGCTCTTTGTGTAAACTGCCTGCAACTTGGCTGTTTTAAGAGTGATTTAAAAGCCAGGAATTGGGGGCGGGTGGGGAGCAGAAAAGCAAATTTTCTTGTTCGCCAGATGTGATGCATTTCCCTGAATTCCGTTCTCTCCTGCCCACGTGGATTCTGAACTGAAAGGATGAGGATGAAAAGAAGGACTAGGAAGTGACATGATAGCAGCCTTCCGATATCTCAGGGGCTGCCCCAAAGAAGAGGGAGTCAAGCTATTCTCCAAAGCACCCGAGGGCAGGACAAGAAGCAATGGGTGGAAACTAATCAAGGAGAGAAGCAACTTAGAACTGAGGAGGAATTTCCTGACAGTGAGAACAATTAATCAGTGGGACAACTTGCCACCAGAAGTTGTGAATGCTCCAACACTGAAAGTTTTTAAGAAGATGTTGGATATCTATTTGTCTGAAGTAGTGTAGTGTCATGGCTCCCCGTTGGGGAATCGAACCCCGGTCTCCCGTGTGACAGGCGGGGATTCTTACCACTATACTAACGAGGATTTGAGAATTGGGATAATGTCAGCGTTCCAAGTATCATGTAGAATTAAATCAGAGTCCAAGGCAAAACGATCCTTAAAGTTCCAATTTAGTAAAGCAGACATCTTAACACATCTGTGTTAATCCCAATGCTGGAAATGACATCAGAATTCCACCCAGTTAAAGGTTCATGATCTTGTCCCCACACTCACAAATCCATCACATGGTCCAATCTTCTTCTTCCACACTGGCATCCACACCCAGCTGCTTCCGGTCAGGTGTAAAAGTGCGGAGACAAAAGACGACCTTGGTCTTCTAGAAAATAATTTTTTATTTTGAAAACAATAGATTCTACCCCTTACTATTCCCCCCCCTCCTTAATGAGAGTGTGGCAGGCCAAAGATTCTTAAAGGAAACGCTGAAGGCCTGAGAATAGGATTTCCTGCCTGAGCAGGGGGTTGGACTAGAAGACCTCCAAGGTCCCTTCCAACCCCGTTACTCTGTATTCAGATTTGTGTCTCTATCCAACACAATCCCATAAGTGAATGTTATTCTTTATTCTTTCTCTTCTTGGTCTGGGCTTTCATTCTGAATTTTCATTTTTGCTAGGGGAGCTGCAGAACAGGCATCTCGGTGCGCAAATTCCAGGATGATTAATTTTTCATTCGGCCAATGTTCTTCGAGGAGGGCAAACAGCCCCCCTGGTTGATTGGGGAGGCAGCTCGTTCGTCTCACACGGAAGTTGCTAATGAGTTTCCAAGGATGCCCAGAGTTTCTCTGGAATCACTTGACTGAGCAAATACAAAAAAAGTCCTCCGAAAGAGTTGGTGTTATTATTATATTTCTTTTCAGATTCATTAGCGAAAGTTGAGCCAATCTTCAACTTCAACTCACTCCTTTCCCATATTGTTTGGGCCTCCTGGAGCCCCTGCCCTTCAAAATTCAATATAAACACGACACAAGCATCCGTGGAAACAGAGAAACAGAAAGACAGGCGAGGTGAAACCCAACATTAATTGAGCCTGCATAACTTTCTGAAATTAATTCGGAATTCAAGGGTTTCCCCCTGATGCAATAAATCCCGTTTGTTCATCATCTGTACATGGGAAACCAAATATAGGGATCTCTTCGACCAAACTGCAATTGGCTTATGTCATGAATGCGCCCCATCCAATCCAGAAAGAGGATCCTTTTTTATGGCATGGGGTGGGAAGCTGTACTCCAATGCATCTATTCTAATATTCTGGTCAAATGACTTGCATAAGATCGTCATAGAACTTTGAGTATCTGAACTTTGCATCAATGTGAAAAAGAGCCAGTTTGCTGTTTGCCAAGCTATTCTCCAAGGCACCTGAAGGCAGGACAAGAAGCAATGGGTGGAAACTAATCAAGGAGAGAAGCAACTTAGAACTAAGGAGGGATTTCCTGACAGTGAGAACAGTTAATCAGTGGAACAACTTGCCTCCAGAAGTTGTAAACACTGGAAGTTTTAAAAAAAGAGATTGGATAACCATTTGTCCAAAGTGGTTTAGGGTTCCTGCCTAAGCAGGGGGTTGGACTAGAAGACCTCCAAGGCCCCTTCCAACTATTCCATTCCATTCTATTCTATTCTATTCTCCAAGGTCCCTTGGAATACCCAACTCTGGTATTCTGTTATTCCTAGATACCAAGAATGTACTAATGCGAAAGAGAAGTGATGCAGTAGATTCCTTTGAATTCTTCCCCACCAGCTGGAAGAGAAGATCCAGCTTCAGAGATAATGCATTGTAAAAAAAAAGAAAGAAAGAAAAGAGGCTTTAATCTCTCCAAAATCCTCGATGGAAAATCATCTCCTTTAACCTCTTTCCATCTTGGCCTGCATCCTTCCCCCTCCCTCCCACCCCGCCGCCTTCTTCCTGTCCTGCCCCTATCCTATCATCTGGTCACAATATACAGTATCACCATGAAAAATGGAGGAGAACAGGCAACCCCGCTCTGTCATCCATCACGATCTCGGCTTCTCCGTTGTGCCGTGGGCTGAACTTTTTCTCCGTTCTCAGAAACATTCCTAAGTGTTGAGCTGCTTGGAGCAGCTGCCTTTAAAGCCATCACACACCGACAAAGAAAGAAAGAAAGAAAAAAAAACCAACCTGCCAGAAAAATTGCTTTACTCTTCACCCTTAAAATTGTTTTGGCCAAAGGCCCAAGTCCAGCGATATTCAGTTTTGGACCAATTACAGGTGTCTGGCCCAAACTGCCATAACTCATCAAAGTTATAAATACCTTCTTCGGGCCCTTGGAAGAGAAAGCTGCAGAATAAAGAGCTTCTACTGTGTATCAGCGTCTAGCCGAATGATTGTCATACCAGTATTTATTATTATTTTTTCAGTAGGAACGAGAAGCTACTTTCAAAAGGAGCGATGACAACTTAGTGAATTCCGTTGCTTAGAGAAGGGGGGAGTGAAAAACGTCTGGCTTGGTTTAAATTGGAGTAACTTGACCCAGTTGTAATTTCATTGGATTCCATCAGGAAAGACTTTCTAAAGAACTTTCAAGCAAAGGAATCATTAACAAAAGCACCATTGAGTTGTGTTGTGTTGTATTGACTAGACTACACTAGACTAGATTAGATTAGATTGGCTAGACTAAACTAGAGTAGAGTAGAGTAGAGTCGAGTAGACTTGGCTTGACTTGAGTTTAGTTGTGTTGTGTTTACTTGGCTTGACTTGAGTTGAGTTGTGTTGTGTTTACTTGGCTTGAGTTGAGTTGTGTTGTGTTGACTTGGCTTGGCTTGACTTGACTTGAGTTTAGTTGGGTTGTGTTTACTTGGCTTGAGTTGAGTTGAGTTGAGTTGTGTTGTGTTGTGTTGACTTGGCTTGGCTTGGCTTGAGTTGTGTTGTGTTGTGTTGACTTGGTTTGGCTTGGCTTGACAGATTTAATATAGCTACCCTACCCAATGGATTCTGAGTAGTTTACAAAATATAATGGTAAGCACTATAATATTAAATTGAACAACAATATAAACAAAATGAAAGTTCAAGCCAATCAACCATTAAGACAAAACATAACAGCATCCCCAACATGTTCACTCCAGTTTCCCAACAAACATCAACCAATGGGGAAGAGACGTTCTTCTCTTTGGAGTGTGATTTCTTTGATCTGTGGAATAATTTCTAATGTTTGCGCATCTCCTGAGATGAGCATTGTTGAGTGTGGGACGGGCGTCTCTCTACTCTGGTTGTGACTATCTGATGCTGAGACTGTTTACATCTTTAAATGCTTGTAGAGCAGCCAACCCTTTTTTTGGAGAAGTGAAGCAGTGAGAAGTAGCCTTCCTATCAAGATGGTCCTTAAATTTAACAATATTTATCATATTTAAAATTTTAAATTGACACCATTCACTGCTGCTATGGCTTCTCGCAAGTGTCTGATGGGAATTTTATTTCAGCATCGACTGGCAAACAGTGGTGGGTTTCAAAAAATTTTGGAACCTCTTCTGTAGGTGTGGCCTGCTTTCCCGGTCCACTGGTGGAACCTCTTCTAACCGGTTCGGTAGATTTGACGAACCGGTTCTACCCAACTGGTGCGAACCGGTAGGAACCCACCTCTGCTGGCAAATCATTTGGATTTCATGCTTGGAAGGCCCTCCGAAGCCCCCAGAGATCCTCAGACCACACTTTGAGAAACTATGATCTACAGTAATTTATGCTCACTTCTGAAAGGCAGAAATAGAAACATGTTCCGAGCTGGAGGTGTGTCTACAATGGAGTTTTACTCTGCTTTCTTGAAGCCGGTTCTGATGCGTTCCATATATTGACCTCTTTGATTCTCTGTTTCCTGTTTCTGTGACAGAGTATTGGCTGCGATGACTACCTGGGTTCCGATAAGGTGGTGGACAAATGTGGAATCTGTGGAGGGGACAACACAGCTTGCAGGGTGATCTCGGGAATCTTCAAGCACAGCCTGACCAATCTTGGCTACCACAAAATAGTAGAAATTCCAGAAGGAGCCACCAAAATCAACATCACAGAGATGTCCAAGAGCAACAATTACTTGGGTAAGTAGTCTAGCCCACCCCCCAAACAAAGAAGTCTTCTTCTAGTTGGGTGATCTGCTGGTACTGGAGATGCCAGAATTCCCAGGCTTCATGATTCCTGGGTGCAGTAGGTCCCAAGTGTTTTGGAAGAAACCAGATTGAGAATAATGTTGCTGGAGGAGAAGGCATAGAAGCACAAAAGAGAGTCAGCCTATGTTGGTTTGGGAAGAGTGTTGTTGTGAACATTGTTTGTTGAATGAAACCTTCTGGGAACATCGTTTTTTTTTTTCCTAAAAAGGATGTCAGTCAAAAGAAAGCTCGTGAGATCACTTACTGGTGGAAATCGAACCATTGAGTGAATGGCCAAAAACAATAATAGGCTTTGTAAGGAGTATTGGGTGATGCCCAAAGTGATGTATGGGTTAATAATACATCAGATGATCTAGAAGTGGAGGATCTGAAAATTGATCTGTGCAATCAGTTCCCTTTGGTCACACCTCCTCCTCAGTGGTGGGTTTCAAAAATTGTTCGAACCTACTCTGTGGGTGTGGCTTGCCTTGTGGGAGTGGCTTGCCGCCCATGTGACCGGATGGGAGTGGCTTGCCGCCCATGTGACCGGATATGAAGATGCCGACGACACTTTGTCAGAACCACCTTAAATTACCTCACACACAGCACTGGCATGCATAAGAATAGGATGTAAACTTGTTTTTTCAAAGGCATCTTTGGTTTGCGTTAAAACAACTTCAACACCCGCAATGTTCTGATTGCACCACAAACGCAGTAGTCATCCTTACCTTTCACAGAGGCACTGAGTTTTATAAATAGGAGCATGATAGTGTAGAATAATCATATCCAAGGACCAGTGGTGGGTTTCAAAACATTTTGGAACCTCTTCTGTAGGTGTGGCCTGCTTTCCGGGTCCACTGGTGGAACCTCTTCTAACCGGTTCGGTAGATTTGACGAACCGGTTCTACCAAATAGGTGTGAACTGGTAGGAACCCACCTCTTCTTCTTCTTCTTCTTCTTCTTCTTCTTCTTCTTCTTCTTCTTCTTCTTCTTCTTCTTCTTCTTCTTCTTCTTCTTCTTCTTCTCCTCCTCCTCTTCCTCCTCCTCCTCCTCCTCCTCCTTTCTCCTCCTCCTCCTCTTCTCCTTCTCCTTCTTCCTCCTCTTCCTCCTCTTCCTCCTCCTCCCCGCCTCCTCCTCCCCTCCTCCTCCCCTCCTCCTCTTCCTTCTCTTCCTCCTCCTCCTTCTTCTCCTCCTCCTCCACCACCACCTCCTTCTCCTCCTCCTCTTCATTGCTCTGCTGCTCCTGTTTTCATCTACTTTGTCTGAAATATAGAGGTGACATCATGGCTCCCTAGACGGTCATATATGAAAAGAGGAAATACGCTTTGCTTCTGATGTAAGCAAAAGGCCTGGTAGTCAGCAGGATGGAGCAGCCACTTTGGGAACCTTCAACAGTGGGAGATTGATCTGGTGCAGACAGGTCTCCAAATACATCTACCAAACATTGGTACTAGCCAAGCTGTGAAACTCTAGGGATTGAACAAACCCTGGGAAACGGCATGTGGGTTTTCTTCCCAGGCATGCCAAGGAGTGCGGTTCTTTTTTAGAACAGGAATGTTGCTATTTTTCTGCCCCATGGAAATGGCACGGTACATTCGATTTAATTTAAGGCAACTTCTAAGAAGGAACGATACCAGAAATATCCCACCCTCAATCTTTTAATTCCTTCTAGTTCGGAGCTAGCTTGCAACGTCTTTAGCTAGAGAGCCTTTTTATTTTTGGCCAAGTATTTATCTAGTTCAGGGGTCGGCAACCTGCAGCTCTGGAGCTGCATGTGGCTCTTTCATCCCTCTGCTGTGGCTCCCTGTTGTCAGTCGACTCCGCACTTGATAGGGTTTTCAGTTAGGACAGGTAGAGGAAAAAGCACGCCATGCTAGGAGGAGACTCAATGGTGGGGGAACCGGACTTCTGTTTGGCAGAGGAAAAAGGATGCCACTGTCAAGGTTCCAAATAACATCCAAAATTAAATCAGAGTCCGAGGTAAAGAATTCCTCAAAGTTCCAATTTATTAAGAGAGCCTTGTTGGCACATCTGGGAAAACCCGAATCTGAAAGCTTCCTGGTTTTCCCCACCCGGTTGAAAGTTCAAGATCTTGCCCCCCATGCCCACAAGTCCATCATGTGGTCCAATCTCCCACTGCCACGCTGGCAGCTTCCACCCTTCCAGTTCCGGTCAGGTGCAGAGCTGCAGAAACAAAGGATGACCTTGGCTTTCTAGAAAGAATGTTGTTATGGCTACATATCATCTAACTCCGAACAATCCCCCCCTCCCATTTTCCCACAATAGAGAATGCACAGTAAGAATAATAGAAAGTGTGGCAGGCCAAAGACCCACAATAAAAGATGGCTGCAGGCCTGACATTCACAACTTCTGGAGGCAAGTTGTACCACTGGTTAATTGTCCTCACTGTCAGGAAATTCCTCCGTAGTTCTAGATTGCTTCTCTCCTTGATGAGTTTCCACCCATCACTTCTTATCCTGTCCTTAGATGCTTTGGAGAATAGCTTGACTCCCTCTTCTTTGGGGCAGCCCCTGAGATATTGGAACCCTGCTATCATGTCTCTCCTGGTCCTTCTTTTCATCAAACTAGACACACCCAGTTCCTGCAACCATTCTTTATATGTTTGTATTGTCAGTTTTGGTATGTTCAAAGTCTCATCTCCACCAAAGGGGGTATAAACACAGCCTCCGTCAGATGGGTTCCTCCGTGCGGTAACTTAGCCAACAGATTTTGTGTTTCCAAAACCGAGTGGTTGTTCAGCACCTGAGACAACATCATTTAAGCTATCCGATCAATGCTTCATTAATTTGAAACAGACCATGAAATTAACACCAAGGATCGCTCTTTTCCACCCAAAGTTAAATCTTTCCTCATCTGTCAAAAGGAGATAAAAAGAGCATTAGTTTAAAAAGCCTTAGATTTAGGCATCTTACTCTCTGGAGTGTTTTGAATCGTTTTGGAAGAAAACATATTTTATAAAGCAAGCTTATGACACTAACGCACAATTGGTGTCAACCAATTTATGACTCTCTGCTGTTGAGTCATAAATAGATTTGAGAGCATTATTTTAAGTCATTCATTGGTCCTTACAAGGTGCTGTTCAGTGGTGGGGTTTCAAAAAATTTTCAAACCTACTCTGTGGGTGTGGCCTCCTTTGTGGGAGTGGCTTGCTGGCCATGTGACCTGGTGGGAGTGGCTTGCCAGCCATGTGTTTTCTTTCTCTCTCTCACTTTTTCTTTCTTTTTTTCTTTTTTTCAATTTCTTTTTTTCTTCTTTTGTTTCTCTTTCTCTTTCTCTCTCTGTGTGAGTCTGTCTGTCTGTCTGTCTGTCTGTCTGTCTGCGTGCGTGCGTGCTGGCTGAGGAACTCTGGGAGTTGAAGATTTCTGGGCCTGGCCCTCATCTTTGGGGCCTTGCCTTGAAATAGTTTGGGGCCTCCTCGTAGATCTGGAACTATTCAACTGCACCACACATCTCTTGGGAGAAAAAGAGGGATTGACCCAGCTTGGCAGAAAGCTCTCACAGTACTAGTGGATTCTGATCTGGCTAATAAATCTCCCTCCTTGAGATTCAGCGTAGCAGGAAGACATTATTTAAAGCAACACTGGTTT
>NW_028261382.1:2173598-2177596 GCF_051295495.1 Thamnophis sirtalis
AAATGACGGTGGGAAAAAGCCCACAAATTTGATTAATGTGCAAGCTGAAGTTATTTCTGCTGTGTGAAGAATGTGTTTGGAAAAAGCCTAGAGTTATATTTCTGTCTTGGGTGGGAGCCGGGCGTCTCATCGCGATTAATTCTTGCAGCCGGGCGTCTGCTGAACACTTCCCCCATGTTTATCCCGGTCTTCCTTCTCAGTTTTGAAATATTTCCCTTGAAATGTCACCTTGAAAGAAAATGATGTATAAAGGCAGAACAAAACCTTTGAACAGAAATCTATAGTTACAAGGAGCGAGCGAGTGCACAAAGCAGCACATTCCAACAAAATTATGTATTTGTCCTTGGGGAGAAGATCCTTGTTGGATTGTTTGGTTGGAAAACATCAGTGAGATTCGGGTTACTTTCTGCTCCCCACCCTGGCACATTTTGATCAGCCAGCTCTCATGTATATGGATGTAAAAATCAGCAGGGTATCGTTTTTTTGTAGGATGTCGCATGCATGCAAAAGTTAAATAAAGGTTCTTAGAAAATGGAGTAGCTGGCAACTGGATATGTAGGACACCTCAAAGTCAAGGAGCAATGGAGGAAAATGGCATAGGGTTGTCTGCTTGAAGAGGATGTTGGCTAGAAGGACCAGGGGAGACATGATAGCAATATTCCCAATATTTGAGGGGCTGCCACAGAGAGGAGAGGGTCAAATTATTTTCCAAAGCACCCAAAGGCCAGACAAGGAACAATGGATGGAAAGATTCAACTTGGAAACAAGGAGACATTTCTGACAGTGAGAACAATCAACCCGTGGAACAGAAGTTGCCTTCAGAAGTTGTGGGAGCTTCATCACTGGAGGCTTTCAGGAAGAGATTGGACTGCCATCTGTCAGAAATGGTGTAGGGTCTCCTCCTTGGATAGGGAGTTGGACTAGATGACCTACAAGGTCCCTTCCAACTCTAGTATTCTGTATTCAATGGAACAGAAGTTGCCTTCGGAATAGCAATAGCAATAGCAGTTAGACTTATATACCGCTTCATAGGGTTTTCAGCCCTCTCTAAGTGGTTTACAGAGTCAGCATATCGCCCCCAACAACAATCCGGGTCCTCATTTTACCCACCTCGGAAGGATGGAAGGCTGAGTCAACCCTGAGCCGGTGAGATTTGAACAGCTGAACTGCAGAACTGCAGTCAGCTGAAGTAGTTTGCAGTGCTGCATTTAACCACTGCGCCACCTCGGCTCTCTCTCTCTTGGAAGTTGTGGGAGCTTCATCACTGGAGGCTTTCAAGAAGAGACTGGACTGCCATCTGTCAGAAATGGTGTAGGGTCTCCTCCTTGGATAGGGAGTTGGACTAGATGACCTACAAGGACCCTTCCAACTCTGGTATTCTGTATTCAGTGGAACAGAAGTTGCCTTCGGAAGTTGTGGGAGCTTCATCACTGGAGGCTTTCAAGAAAAGGCTGGACTGCCATCTGTCAGAAATGGTGTAAGGTCTCCTGCTTGGGCAGGAGATTGGATTAGATGACCTCCAAGGTCCCTTCCAACTCTGTTAATCTGTAAAACCTCCAAGGTCCCTTTCAACTTGTTATTCTGAAAGGGCAAAGATATCAAATGGCCCAACCAAGGGTCATCTCCAATACTTTGTCCCATCAAACTCTTTCAGTTTGGATCGGAAAGGCCCAGCCTAACTAGCTGCTGTAGGTCAGAACCATCTTTCTCCATCCTCTATTCGTTTGTTGAACAAACACTGAAATTAGAAAGGTATTTAGGGTTTTCACCAAAGTTTTGAGCAACTCCTCATCTGGACCTTAACTAGAGAAACTTTATTGTTGTTTTTGTAGCCATAAAGCTCAAACAGGGAGCCAAACCACGCTTCACCAGTTCTTCCCAGTGCTACGATGGGTGCAGAAAAATGGCTCAAGTGTGTGTATGATTGAACTGTAAGCTGAAGTTATTTCTGCTGGGTGAAGAAAGTACTGTATTGGGGGAAAAGAGACAGGAGTTGTGTTTGTGGTTTGTGTGAGAGTGTATGTAGCGTCACAACGAACTCCTGCAGCCAACAAGCGTTTTGAACATAGAGGCTGTGCTTTCTTGTTTCATCGGAAATTGTGAATGTTGCGCATTTTTTAAAGTGTTGTCTTGTCTATTTACCCCCTTTCCCTTGTCTGTTGTGAGCCGCCCGGAGTCCTCCGGGAGTGGGCGGCATACAAGACAAATGAAATGAAATGAAATGAAATCCCAAAATATTTAGGGTGGACTGTGTTTATTTGATCCAGTGAGACCCTTAATTCATATCAGATTTCTTTTGAGATTTCTTAATTCATATCAGCTCTCTTAATCTAAATCAGATTTGGGTTATGTGGGAAAACAGGGATGTTTTCTAAACTGTGAACATGGTTTTCTTTCTGTGCATTCTTCCTGTAACAAATAATTGGAGAACCTCTGCCAACAAACTTACAATGTTGGGTTAGAGAGGTCAATTAAAGACAGTTTCCTGAGTTTTGAGGGAGAAGAACAGTTAAAAACGCAGCTTTTGTATTCTCAAATTTTATTCACCTTTCTTCCCTTATCTCGCTTCTTCAGAAATTGCCAACATGATTAAAAGATCAGTTTTCGTCAACTCCCTTTTGTCCCTGGAACCTTTAATCAGGCAGGCCATTAGTTGGTAATTTTAACCTCTCCCTCTTCAGCCTTTCCTTCTGCAACAGAACCTGGGAGGTTTTGTTCTCTCCGTCTGAGAAATTCCACGCTTTTTTTTTTACCAGAAAGAGCTGAAATGCTTCATAGAAGCATGCAAAGGCCCGGCCTTTATTTGCAAAAACAATTGATTTCATTTTTTACTATTAATGTGATGGAATTCGGGGGCATCTTGTGCCAAGCTCAAAGCAATGAAAATGAGAATTAGGTTAAAACTCTCCCAGGGAAATCTGAGACCCTACAGTTAATATTGACTTAGGTCTTGACAAAACATTAGCTTGTGTTTGTTTTGATGTCAAGATCTGGGCCTGGAAGCCATCTGTCTTGATTATTGATCAATAAATACACGAAGGAGAGCAAGGCTTCATATTGGAAGCAGCTTAGATATTGTGTTGGGAGGAAGGGGGTACATTAGTGAGTTTGCTGGGGGGTTCTCAAGAGCTGATTCTCTAATGATTGATTGGTCTGTGCCATCACTGTCAGTTTGCAAGTAGAGACCTTCACATTTCTAAATTCTATCGAATCTCAAGACCCAAAATGGACACCTAACATCAAAAACGTCATCAAAAAAGCACAACAAAGAATGTTCTTTCTGCACCAATTCTGCACCAACTCAAACTGCCCAAGGAGCTGCTGATTCTGTTCTAGAGAGGAATGGTTGAGTCTGTCATCTGCACCTCCATAACTCTCTGGTTTGGCTCTGCAACCCAACAATAGCAGTTAGACTTATATACCGCTTCATAGGGCTTTCAGCCCTCTCTAAGCGGTTTACAGAGTCAGCATATCGCCCCCAACAACAATCCGGGTCCTCATTTTACCCACCTTGGAAGGATGGAAGGCTGAGTCAACCCTGAGCCGGTGAGATTTGAACAGCCGAACTGCAGAACTGCAGTCAGCTGAAGTAGCCTGCAGTGCTGCATTTAACCACTGCACCACCTAAGACAGACACGGACTTCAGAGGATAATAAGAACTGCAGAAAAAACTATTGCTACCAACTGACCTTCCATTGAGGACCTGGACACTGCAGGAGTCAAAAAGGGGGCTGTGAAAATATCTACAGACCCCTCACATCCTGGACATCAATTGTTTCAACTTCTACCCTCAAACCGACGCTATAAGGCCCTGCACACCAAGACAACTAGACACAAGGAGAGTTTTTCCCCCGAAGGCCATCACTCTACTTAACAAATAATTCCCTCGCCACTGTCAAACTACTCACTAGGGCTGCATTACGATTACTATTAGTTTTCTCATCGTTCTTATCGCCCATCTCCTCCCACTTATGACTGCAGGAGGGTAACTTTATTTC
>NW_028261382.1:2177796-2210040 GCF_051295495.1 Thamnophis sirtalis
GGACTCATTGCCCCAACCTTGTCCTTCAGTTCTTCCACCCATCGCTACTGTCCATCCATCTGGCTATTAGTCATCCCCTTCTTTTCTTTTCTTCACCTTTCCCAGTATTACAGCCGAGGTGGCGCAGTGGTTAGAGTGCAGCACTGCAGGCTACTTCAGCTGACTGCAGTTCTGCAGTTCGGCTGTTCAAATCTCACCGGCTCAGGTTGACTCGGCCTTCCATCCTTCCGAGGTGGGTGAAATGCGGACCCGGATTGTTGTTGGGGGCAATATGCTGACTCTGTAAACCGCTTAGAGAGGGCTGAAAGCCCTATGAAGCGGTATATAAGTCTAACGGCTATTGCTATTGCTATTTCCTACCTTCACTGAATGTCTCTGAACCAGGACAAGTTTGAGTCTGGTCATTTGAGCCTTGAGTGAGACTTCTGGAGTGATTTGTTTGAAGCTGTCTGAAGATCATCAGACCTATTTCAAGCCCTTGTGATCTGGCCCCATGCTATGGTCCTGCTGAGAATAAGCGGACTAAGGCCAGTCTCTTCAGAACATGGCAAAAACTATACTCCGATCAGAGTCCAAAGAAATAGATTTGGAAACAGTGGAGATCCGTGGAGAAGGAAAAGACGTTTATGGTCCAGAAACACTGTGACATGGAGAAACTTTATAGCTCTCAAAACTTTGAAGGAATTCTAAATATTGGAAGCAACCTCTATATTATCGAAGTTTTTGCAGCCAATTCCTGAACCTGAAAACTTGATTATAATTCCTGTAACAGGTCAGGAACAGTTAAAAAAAACAATACCCTGTAGGAATAATAATAATAAATCATTTTCTCTGATTCTGCAATTTGGCAAGCGGTTAGAAGGCACTTTACGAGGGCATCACGGATGTGCCAGCGACTCGTAATTTGTATGCTAAGTCCCACTTTGGCTGTGCCCAGCCCTTACTGTGACTCCTCGCATTCTCCATTAAAAAAAAAACCCCACACTTTAATCCTCCTTTTGAATTTCTTAAGCTCTTCCCTTGAATTATGTAACGAAGCAAGGCGGCTGATTTGAGATTAAGAGGCTTTTCCCCCCTTTCGAGAAACTTTGCAGGAGAAGTAATATTGCATCCTACGGATAAAGAAGTTCAATTAATAAATCCTCCGGTTAGCTTTTGAGCGGCTTGATTACAGTTTAAAGATAGAGCTGTATTTAATTGGATTTGACCTTTTGGCTTCCCCTAAATGCAGCCAATGAGTCTTGACACATTTCCAGTTGGGTTTTTCTTTTTTAAGATGATCCCTGTGGCCTCCTCCTGGTCTATGGCATCTTCTAGACCAGTGTTTCTCAACCTTGGCAACTTGAAGATGTTTGGACTTCAACTCCCAGAATTCCCCAGCCAGCGAATGCTGGCTGGAGAATTCTGGAAGTTGAAGTCCGGACATCTTCAAGTTGCCAAGGTTGAGAAACATTGTTCTAGACAAACTGGAACTTCAGTGATGTTCAGGGACAGCTTTCCCCTGTCTTGGTTGAACTGTGGGTCTCAGAATAGGAACCACCATACATCTGTAGAGCCCAGAAAGAAGAAGGCATAGAAGTGATATCTTTGTTGTGGCCCACCAGTGGCCAGCGGAGCTGGTGGCACACTCAGACAGTGAGGAGGCTGGGGAGGAACATGGGTCAGTCCTGGAGTCTTGGGAAAGCTCTGATGAGGGCTCTGCATCAGAGGCAGAGAGGGGGCCAGGGCTGTCCGATAGTTATCTGCTGCCTTCAGAGTCGAATATCAGTGGGGCAGAAGAACAGCTGGAGCTATTCCCGATGTGCCCATGTGCAGAGCTGCCAGGAGAAGGGGACCGTTAAGGAACAAGGAGTTCACCGACACAGGTGGACAGTGAATGGCCCCTCCCATAGGGAAGAAAGAGGCACGAAAGCGGAGGGAAATTTTGCGGGAGACAATTAGTTCAGTTCATTAAGAGCGAAGATCTGTTCCTGATTTCTTGCCAAGGAATTGCTGCTACAGCATGGCGTTTAGAAGATATCGGCCTGGCAGCTCTCCAAGCCTGATCAAGGTCTGTAGTTGTGAAATTTCTCAAAAGGCTGTTTGCCGGGACTTTGCTGGAGAGGAATCCCCTTTAAAAAATAAAAATAAAAGAGGTTTTATCGGGACGAGGATGTCGGCTTCATGATCTTGGGAAGCCTAGGTCAGAACAATCTCCCCCTACTTCCAAATGTCGTGGCACGACAAAACCGCGCTCATCAAAATAGCGGTGATAAAATCGTGTCACTAAAGCCGCAATGTCATTGCCGCGCGTCATCACCGCCGTGACAACAGCACGGCAACAGAAGGGCACTTTAAAATGGCGCCGCGGCAGAAAGCCAATTTCAATTAAGGTAAGGGTTAGGATTAGGTTTAGGGGTTTGTTTTAGGGTTAGGTTTAGGGTTAGGTTTAGGTTTAGGTTTAGGGTTAGGGTTAGGTTTAGAGTTAGGGTTAGGGTTAGGGTTAGGTTTAGGTTTAGGGTTAGGTTTAGAGTTAGGTTTAGGGTTAGGTTTAGGGTTAGGGTTAGGGTTAGGGTTAGGGTTAGGTTTAGGGTTAGGTTTAGGGTTAGGGTTAGGGTTAGGGTTAGGTTTAGGTTTAGAGTTAGGTTTAGGGTTAGGTTTAGGGTTAGGTTTAGGGTTAGGTTTAGGGTTAGGGTTAGGGTTAGGGTTAGGGTTAGGGTTAGATTTAGGGTTAGGTTTAGGGTTAGGTTTAGGGTTAGGTTTAGGGTTAGGTTTAGGGTTAGGTTTAGGGTTAGGTTTAGGGTTAGGTTTAGGGTTAGGTTTAGGGTTAGGTTTAGGGTTAGGTTTAGGGTTAGGTTTAGGGTTAGATTTAGGGTTAGGTTTAGGGTACTGAGTGCTTGGGAATGCACGGATTCGCCCTCCGCGATTATGTCATCGCGGTAGGGTCGCGTTTTTCCTTAGCGCTTCGAACGGCGCGAATTAGTCTTCGCGCTTATGTCTCCGTGGATAAGGGCTTCACGGATTTGTGGTGGAACCCCAAATGTCCGGTTATTTCTTGGAAGTTGCAAGGGTTCACCTAAATAGAGCGATGTGTCAACAAAACTGTCTTCTCTTCCTCTTCCTTCTCCTTCTTGAATAATGCCGCCGCCATGTTTTCCCATAAGATGTATCTCGCCTTCATTTTCCTCATCCTCATTCCTGAATTTTGGCGATGACTTCATCCAGGTTCAGTTTTTCTCCTGGGCTGGTCAGTTGTTCATTTTCCAAGAATACTATTATCCTATTTTGGAGCTGGTTCTCTCAAGCAGCTCTCAGAAGAAACTCCCAGAAACTGCAAAAAAAAAATGGATTGCATTCCATTCAGGGAAACAGACATTTCTCTTTGCAAATATTTTTAAAGACAGAAACTCAGAACATGTTTTAGAGTTGGAGAAACAGCAGCCAAGTCCCCTCGGTCCCAGCGCAGCCTGTGAGTTTAGTTGGATGAAGTGACCAAATCAGAAATTACATTCATATGCCTCAGTCTGCATAGGGGTCCCCCTTAAAAGAAGTCTTCTTCCCTTCCAATGTTTTTATGTCACAGTGCCTTTCCATGCATTTCCTGATGTTCAGTAATCAGGTGTTGTCAGAACAGGACTAAGACTTCTTTGAAGAGAAAGGATAGAGCTGAGTCAACAAAATAGCTCAGGGATTTCCACAGCACACTCAAACTATCTTCTTCTCCTGTAAGAAATGTGTAGTAAGCATTCTCCCCGCCCCCCCCTGGTCCAGAGTGTCAGGCCTGCAGCCCTCTTTTCTTTTGGGTCTTTGGCCTACCACACTTTGTATTATTCCACTATGCATTTTCTATGGTGGGAAAATGGGAGGGGGGATTGTGCGGAGTTAGATGCCATGTAGCCATAACAACATTCTTTCTAGAAAGCCAAGGTCATCCTTTGTCTCTGCACCTCTGCACCTGACCGGAACTGGATGGGTGGAAGCTGCCAGTATGGCAGTGGAAGATTGGACCATGGGATGGACTGATGGGTGTGGGGGCAAAATCTTGAACTTTCAACTGGGTGGGGGGGAAATGGGAAGCTTTTAGATTCGGCTTTTCCCAGATGTGCCAATTTTGATTTAATTTTGGATGCTATTTGGAACCCTGACACAGAGAACCTTTTGAAGGAGAATGACAAGGATGAACTTTCATCAGTTGAAATCAGGACAACTCACTTATAACTGCCATGCTTAGTAGTGGAAATTCTGACTCCCATTGTTGAATTATTTGTATTTATTAACACCAATATGCAAGGCAGCTCAGTGGCTAAGACGCTGAGCTTGTCGATGAGAAAGGTGGACAGTTTGGCGGTTCGAATCCCTAGCGCCGCGTAACGGAATGAGCTCCCGTTCCTTGTCCCAGCTTCTGCCAACCTAGCAGTTCGAAAGCAGGTAAAAAATGCAAGTAGAAAAATAGGGACCACCTTTGGTGGGAAGGGAACAGTGTTCCATGCGCCTTCGCAAGGTGGCGCAGTGGTTAAATGCAGCACTGCAAGCACTGCAAGCTACTGCTAGATCAGCAGTTCAGCGGTTCAAATCCCACCGGCTCAGGGTTGACTCAGCCTTCCATCCTTCCGAGGTGGGTAAAATGAGGACCCAGATTGTTGGGGGCAATATGCTGACTCTCTGTAAACCGCTTAGAGAGGGCTGAAAGCCCTATGAAGCGGTATATAAGTCTACTGCTATTGCTATTGCTATTGCTTCGGCATTGAGTCATGCCGGCTATATGACCACCAAGATGTCTTCGGACAGCGCTGGCTCTTCGGCTTTGAAACAGAGATGAGCACCGCCCCCTAGAGTCGGGAACGACTAGCACATATGTGTGAGGGGAACTTTTACCTTTATCTAACACCAATATTGCAGAAAGTTATGTTGGAAGTTTGCTGAACTCATTCACCAACTCTTTTGGGAAGAGAGCTGCCCCGTTGTAAGCATCCAAACTCTCTCCTTCCTAATTGCAATTCTGGTTCACAATTTGGAAATTTGGCCCGTTTCCCCCCCCCCAGCCCACCCCCCCCAGCATAGATACTGCTGTGACAGGGGAAAGCGGCTATGTTGTTCAACATTTCCCCTTCTCCCCAGCATAAAAACCCATCAAGGGTTTTCATTTGAACAGTGTGAAATGGGAATTCTCCATCCTGCGAGGGTTTAGCCGTTTTATCACTCAGTGTTCCAGGCAGACAATGGTTGAACAGCCCCTTGAATAGTTCTCATGCTGTTCAAATATCACTTCCCACCCCCCCTCCCTCCTTGGCAGCTTCCCATTCATAAAGGGAATATATAAAAAAAATCTATCTCCCTCCCTCCCTCCTCCCTCTCCCCCCCTTCTCTCTCAAGCCCATTTCCAAACAATGCAAGAGACTGCATTTCTCAAGAAATCAGCTGGTTTCCCAAGAATTGGTGAGGAAGGCTAAGTTTTCAGAAACGTCCTGCTGCTTTGCTCATCGGAAAGCCAGTGTTTAAGCAACAAGAAAGATTCTGATGATAATTTAATCTGCTAAGGGACAAAGCTCTTCTCTGTGGCATTTGTTGCCAAGCTTTCAACACCTTATTTGCCTCCGTATCACAAGCATTCCTTTTGTGTAGTCCCCAAATTCTGAAAAGTGCAGATATCGGGGTGGGGGGGTGGGGGGAACACCCCTATCTTTGTGCGTAAGTTGAAGGATGTTGGGGTCACGTTCAGACCACAGCTTGGGTTGGGGTTTGCTTGTTGAGTCCAAGTTAAAAGTCTCTGTATTCCCCCCCAAAATGCACGATGCAACACACCCAGACTACAACACAATACAGAATGCAATGGTGGTTTTAAAAAAAGCTTTCAATCTTAAAAAAAATAAAATAAACAAATATATTTGCCCAAACAAGCAAGAATATTTTAGCCTAAAGGCAGGAAGACTGCAATGCTGTGCTGGGAGAGAATGACCAACAGCGAAAGAATTCTGTGCTCCTGCAATTCTATTAATTATAGAATATTTCACTCGTTTTTTCCGTGTGGCTCCGAGGATTTAAAAATGAGCCAGAGCAAAAGTGGGGAATTGGTTTCCTTGGCTGTCAGGAGTCTTTGGTCCAAGTTCAAAGGTATCAATAATCTTCCTATCCTGCTTTTAACCAAGTCCAATTTTTGGCTCCCATTAGAGGCTCACGATGGAATACCCTAGCTTGCACGATTCCGAGATCACACGATTCGATAGTGTTTATGCTACTTTATGTACCAAGATCTGCCTTTCTGGGAAGCATCATCTTGTGATAGCAATAGCAATATAGCAATAGCAGTAGACTTATATACCGCTTCATAGGCCTTTCAGGCCTCTCTAAGCGGTTTACAGAGAGTCAGCATATTGCCCCCAACAATCTGGGTCCTCATTTTACCCACCTCGGAAGGATGGAAGGCTGAGTCAACCCTGAGCCGGTGAGATTTGAACCGCTGACCTGCTGATCTAGCAGTAGCCTGCAGTGCTGCATTTAACCACTGCGCCACCTTGGCTCTTGATTCAGATGGAGTGAATGTTGGAACTTTGGAATGAATAAGCGAAGGGAAAGTTGCAGGCTGAGTGATGCAGGGAGATCTCAGAAAAAAGAGAATTAAGGATGGGAGGTGAAAAAGACCTAGAAGTAGTTTTGTTTCTGGTGGGATCTGGGGACCTTCTCATTTGCTATTTGACATGAGAAATCCTGATTTCCTCCCACTCTTTCCCCACTTAAGTCGGTCTCAAATGAACGTCAGGTCCAAATATTTGAAGAGAACCATTTGCTGATAGCTATTGACAAGCTTAAGTTGTGGTGACTATGAAACCAGATTTTGACATGCACTGTAGGCTTTCAGATACAGAATATCTCTGCAAAATTTCATTGTTAACTTTTGAATCCTAGCTCCATATACTAGCATACAACCCCACCTTATATTTCTAGCATCAATTTTAAAAGTTTGCCACCGCACTGAATATAACTGGCAATTTGCGGGTGATAATTCCTGCCCTGGACAATATGCTACTCCTTTTTTCCTAACATCAAGTTAGAAGAAACAAGAAATGGGTTTACCCTACAGATGAAAGATGCTATTTTCCCCATGCCAGGGGCTGAGATATATAGAAGGGAGCTTTTTTTTCACAATCTTATCTCCCAAAGATTCAGTTTATCACCAGAAATGCCCAAAGATTTATTTCAATTTTCACTAAGAAGCGATTGTGGCCTTAGAAATATTAATTGAGGAAAACTTTTAAGATTTGTAGATTGTAGATTTATTTATTTATAGGCCGCCCTTTTCCCTGAGGGGACTCAGGGCGGCTTACAATCAAAAAGGAAGGGGAGTGTAGGACAATACAAAAAAAGAAAATGTGCACAAAGTAAATTAGACAATAAAACTCAACATTCACTCAGCATTCGGGAGGGGCGAAATAAGATTATCCCCAGGCCTGACGGGTTAGCCAGTTCTTGAGGGCTGTGCGGAAGGCCTGGACGGTGGTGAGGGTACAAATCTCCACGGGGAGATTGTTCCATAGTGTCGGAGCCGCAACAGAGAAGGCTCTCCTCCGAGTAGTCGCCTGTCGGCACTGACTGGCGGATGGAATACGGAGGAGGCCAACTCTATGCGATCTGATGGGAGATCTTCAAGCACAAATATTTATAGTTTTACTGAGAGGTGATAAGTGTTAGACTCAAAACATTTTCCTTGCGTAGTACCTGTTATATCGGATAACCTTTTCCCACTATAGTTGCGCTTCAATTTTATCTTTTTCTGATTCCGGGTTCAGCAATGACGGTGAGGAAAAGATCACCCATGGTCCATATATGTAGCTGTCCCAGCACCATCTGAAATCTCTGAGCTGAAAAGGAGAAATTTCATCAATGACTCGTCATTGATCAATGAGCATACATTGTGAGATCCATTTCCTGTGGAAATAAGTTGTGCAAAGTTAAGTGGAGCCATTTATAAAAGGAAAGATTTGAGATTCCGGGCCAAATCAGTCCAAAAGATTTGCCTATCCTTGTAAGCACCTTCCATCCATGAAATAGTTGCCTCTAGTCTTGTAGGACAGAAGAAGGCAAAGCTTTTTTTAAAAAAACCGGTAGGAAGGGTAACGTGTCAGTACCATGGACAGTTCACAAGGGATGATAGTAGTATTAAGGAGGAGAAGCAGATACTTGAAAGGTTATTCTTACAAAAGTCAAGCATCTACTCTACCTGGGATACTGTGGCTCATAATTACGTCATTGTTGAATCCTCACAACAACAGAGATGGATTTTCTCCATGACCACCTATTACTAATTTGTTCTTCCAGGTCTCCCAATGGGACACTTATCACTGCCGTAACTGTCTGCTTCGTAGTTAATTATTACTGTCTTCAATACTTTAATTTCTTTTTCTTTCATTCATTGTTTTTTTTCCTCATTGTTTCCGCAGCACTACGGAGTCGATCAGGGCGTGCTATTATCAATGGGAATTGGGCAATTGATCGACCTGGGAGATACGAAGGAGGAGGAACAATGTTCGTCTACAAACGACCCAACGAGATCTCAAGTACTGCTGGGGAATCCTTTTTAGCAGACGGCCCAACCAATGAAATCTTGGATGTCTATGTAAGAATCAAACATCACTTTTTTATTGAGCTAGGCACTAGGGGAACCATCCTTAACAGTTAGAAGTTAGGAAATCGTTTACTCATGGATGAAATAGTTTTCTGGGTTAATTTTCCATTTGGGTGTGTTGAGAGGGAAGTCAGAGACCTGGGCAGGTGTGTGTTTGCGTGTGAGTGTGTGTGTGTGTGTTTATAACCTGGTGTCAGACCTGCCTCAATTTGAACCTTTAAGTGAGAACGATCCTTAACTCCGTTTGTTAAGAAAGGTATAGTTTAGTAAAGGCCAAGTGAAATACAGTAGAATAGAAGAGAATAGAATATAGAAGAGAAGAGAATGTAGAGTAGAGTAGTAGAATAGAATAGAATAGAATAGAATAACAGAGTTGGAAGGGACCTGGGAGGTCTTCTAGTCCAACCCCCTGCTTAGGCAAGAAACCCTACACCCCTTCAGACAAATGGTTGTCCAACAGTAAAGCCAGAATGGAAAAAAGCACAGCAGATTCCTAAGTGCATCTTAGTGGCAATTCTGACGCCTCATCTCTGATGTGTTAATTTATTTTTTATTTTATTCTATTTACTAAACCTATATGCTACCTACCTCTGAGCTTGAGAGGGGACAGAAAAATGTGGAGATGAATAAAGCTACATTTTTGTCGAGTTAATGTCCTTAAATTCACCACTAGGGATTAGAATGTCCCATTTTGCTTAACAACCAAGTGTCCAGTCCCAACTGTGGTTGTGGCTAAATGAGATTTACCTGTAGTTTAAGTCTTTCTGTGGCCTTGGTTTCCTGATCTGGTCTAGCTGGTGGGATCAACTGGGTTTGTGCATCGGAGTCAACTCAACGAACGTGAGATTCTTTTTCCTTTCACAGATGATTCATCAACAGCCCAATCCAGGTATACATTATGAGTACATTATTCCGGGTCCCAACACCATCAGTTCCCAGGTGCCTCTTCAGAGACGGCCAGGTAAGGGTGCGGTGATTTCCTCAGCCAATCTGACGACTTTCACGTTCTCTTGATTGGCAGGGACTTCTTAAACAAGGCATTTTCCCTCTATCTTTTTAATGGCGGGAAATGATTCTCTCTGATGCATCCAGCAAAACTAACTTTGAAAACAAAACATCACATTTGGGTGTTGTTTTTTCCCTTGAAGATATCTCGCTTCTCATCCAAGGCGCTTTTTCTGTTCTGAAGCTTCTTCCAATTGAGTCAGAACTGGAAGAAGATAGCAATAGCAATAGCAGTTAGACTTATACACCGCTTCCTAGGGCTTTCAGCCCTCTCTAAGCGGTTTACAGAGTCAGCATATTGCCCCCAACAACAATCCGGGTCCTCATTTTACCCACCTCGGAAGGATGGAAGGCTGAGTCAACCCTGAGCCAGTGAGATTTGAACAGCCGAACTGCAGAACTGCAGTCAGCTGAAGTAGCCTGCAGCGCTGCATTTAACCACTGCGCCACCTCGGCTCTTATTCCTGGGTGAGAACCGAAATGTCTTCAACGAAAAAACAAAAGTCCAGTTCCTTTTGAAGAAGCCCCTTTGGGAGAATCATCACCTGGAGGACTGAGAATCTTCCTAGATATCGCATTTGTCGTTGTTGCTTTTAAGATTCCCCAAACTTAGTTTCTATCCTCGGGCTGTCAGAGTTTTAAACACAATCACAACCACTTCCACACACACGCAGAAAAGTATGACTAGTTTTTATTTTTCTTTCTCTCCCCCCACCCCCAATTACTTGCATAGAGATTATTCTTTATGCTATTTATGTTGTTCATGTTATTTTTTTGACATGGATTGCACCAGTGAGGTTAAAACCAATTTCGTTGCATACATGATGTACAATGACAATAAAGGTTATAACATACTTGATAGCTTTATGAAAACATAAGGAGGCTTGTCTACCTGCTCAATCTACCAAATTTGGTTTCTCTAGCTTTTCAAAGATTGTTTGTCTACTTTGCCCTCACTCCTTTAGATAATGAAATGCTTCGGAAAAGGCTATTTTGTGGTCTTTCTGGACATTTCTGCACAATTCTCTACGTTTTTTTAGTTTTTAGTTTTAAAGTTTATTTATAGGCCGCCCTTTTCCCTGGGGGGACTCAGGGCGGCTTACAACTCATAGGGAAGGGAATACAAACAGTGACACATAAGAACAATACATAATTAAAATAGAACACAACATTCATACCATTCGGGTGGGGGTGAGTTACAACTTTAACCCCAGGCCTGACGGGATAGCCAGGTTTTGAGGGCTTTGCGGAAGGTCTGGAGGGTGGTGAGGGTACGAATCTCCATGGGGAGATCGTTCCAAAGGGTCGGAGCTACTACCGAGAAGGCTCTCCTCCGCGTAGTTGCCAGTCTGCACTGACATTTCTGCACAATTCTCTACGTGCAAAAATAAATTTATCCTTATAGATAAAACAGATTTTATTCATGGAGAATAAGGGGGTAATAGAAGGAGGGAAAAGCTGATTATCCTTATAGATAAAACAGATTTTATTCATGGAGAATAAGGGGGGAATAGAAGGAGGGAAAAGCTGATTATTTATTCTACTCAAAGTCTCAGTGTATTTTCATAAAATGCCTCTTCATCAATTTTTTGGGTAGAATAAAGGACACATTTCCCCCCTCACACCAATTCTCTCCCCCCCCACCTTAATTTCCAGCTATTTAGCTGGTGTGTTTCCCATTGTTGCTTCAGTTTTGTTCACGCCAGAATGCTTTCACTGAATGCTCTGCACTATTGTAAGATCGGTCAAAGAACAAACGTCCAACTTTTCAGCCTGGTGACAAATAGAATATCTTACTCTAAAGCAGTTCGTGGCCTTTGCGTCTTTCGAACCACCCTGGTGCTTTGTGGTTCACTGCTACAAGGAACTTCTGAACTTAGGTGGTCACCCCAAGTCCAGAAGGGCTCGGGGCCATTTGTATTCCGGCTGGCTCATAGCCGAGAAAGAAATGTTTGTTCTTGTGATGTGATTGACCTCATGTGCCTAGGGGAGCCATTGAATGGCCAACTGGATGTGACAGGAACCATGAATTATGAGGAGGAAGATTTGCATCAGGAGGCAAGCAGTCACCCGAGACAACCAGGGATGAGTCAGCCTGGAAGGTTTCCTTCCCAAGTCCCGGATAACCAAGTCCCCGTTGGTCAGCCTCCACGACGCAGCCGGGAACATAACTGGAAGCAAATTGGAATGACTGAATGCAGCGCGACTTGTGGGAAAGGTACGTCAGTGGCAAACGCACCGATCGGACCTTGGAAAAGCCTTCCATCTGCCAAGGGCCAGAAGTGGAGGAGGTGGAGAATTTAGCTGTTGATTCATTGATTCATTGATATATTCAAGAATTTAGCTATTGATTTATTGATTTATTCAAAAATTTAGCTATTGATTCATTCATTTATTCAAGAATTTAGCTATTGATTCATTGATTCATTGATTTATTCAAGAATTTAGCTATTGATTCATTGATTTATTTAAGAATTTAGCTGTTTATTCATTGATTTATTCAAGAATTTAGCTATTGATTCATTGATTTATTCAAGAATTTAGCTATTGATTCATTGATTTATTCAATCATTTAGGTATTGATTCATTGATTTATTCAAGAATTTAGCTGTTGATTCATTGATTTATTCAAGAATTTAGCTATTGATTCATTGATTCATTGATTTATTCAAGAATTTAGCTATTAATTCATTGATTTATTCAAAAATTTAGGTATTGATTCATTGATTTATTCAAGAATTTAGTTATTGATTCATTGATTTATTCAAGAATTTAGCTATTGATTCATTGATTTATTCAAGAATTTAGCTATTGATTCATTGATTTATTCAATCATTTAGGTATTGATTCATTGATTTATTCAATCATTTAGGTATTGATTCATTGATTTATTCAAGAATTTAGCTATTGATTCATTGATTTATTCAAACATTTAGCTATTGATTCATTGATTTATTCAAGAATTTAGCTATTGATTCATTGATTTATTCAAGAATTTAGCTATTGATTCATTGATTTATTCAAGAATTTAGCTATTGATTCATTGATTCATTGATTTATTCAAGAATTTAGCTATTGATTCATTGATTTATTCAAGAATTTAGCTATTGATTCATTGATTTATTTAAGAATTTAGCTATTGATTCATTTATTTATTCAAAAATTTAGCTATTGATTCATTTATTTGTTCAACTTCCATAACTGCCCATCTCTGCCAAGTGATTCTGGGTGGCTTACGATTCTAGAATTCTAAAACAGTTAAAACAATGAAAAAACAATGAAAACAGCCAGGAAAGAAACACAAACAGCAGCCAAGAAAGTTAAACAATTGATAGTAAGATGAAGAAACAGGGCCCTTAGCAGATTCTGATCCCCAGGTTTGGGCACATAGCCAAGTTTTTAAAGTGTCACGAAAGACCAACCGGGCTAGGGCAGCAAAACAGTATCAGTTCTCCTTCTCTTAATATTTGGGACATCTTCAAATCTTCCCAATTCCAGCTATCATTTTCTTTTCCTCATCATCTCAGTTACTGAAAGTTGACTCTGGGACGAGAAATTCCAAATTTCAAGAAATTCTTTGCTGGAAAAGTTGGCGTAATTCCATCTGAAGCTTAGGTTTTTCTACAATTTTTTTCTTTTTCAGAGCTGGGGTGAAGAACCCCCTTCTGAGTCCAGGCCATTCACGTTGGCTAGGTTCTCCTCCATTTTTTCTTGGTCTTGCAAGCTTCCTAGAAATCCAAAGCAACTGCCAGAATTTGCCACATTTTGGACCCTAGGAACAGTGGTGAAATCCATTTTTTTTTTGCCACCGGTTCTGTGGGTGTGGCTTGGTGCGTGTGAGGGGTGTCATGTGACTAGGTGGGCATGGCCAACCATTTTCCACTTTTTAAAGCAGTAAAGTTCAGGCGAATAGTCAGGGAAAAAATGCTTTAAAAAGTGGAGGTGGGAAAAGCTTCCGACGATTGTGCGGGTCAGCTGTGAGCTGCATGATCATCAGAAGCATTTTTTTTACTACCAGTTCACAGAACCAAGGACCATCATCCCTATTGGTGTGGCCGAACTGGGCCGAACCGGGAAAGATTTCACCCGTGCCTAGGAAGCTGCCTCTTCCAAAGACTTTGGGGCAGGTTTTCCTCTCCCCGATCATGCCCCATCCCTGGAGTTCCTTCCTGGGAAGGTTGGTGACTGTGAAAATAAGATTTGCCAGCCCCTGGGATATTTACTGCTTTGAGAGAAGCCGCACGCTGAGAGAGGAAACTGTAAGAGGAAGAATGGAGGCCGGCCAAAACTTCCGTATTTTCTGTAAACTCACTCTGGAGAAGCAAAATAGCCCTCGAAGCAAAATTATTGCAAATTAGCTTTTGGGAAGCTGAAAGCTTTCCTGGTTGAATACAACACTGAATATATTGCATTTGGCTTTGGCAGAAACCTCCCTTTTCATTTCCTTTGTGAGCAAATCGGGCCTGGTTTTTTTCGTAGCGTGTCAAGCAACCCTTAGGGCCAACTGGAGAAGTGAATTTCTCTCCCAACTCCACCAACCCTCAGTGTGAATGAAAGAACCTCGGGAAATACCTCATGGGAATTTAAGACGACTGAAAAGTAAAACTCCCTCATTCCGCAATGCCCAGGGTCTAACGCCCGAACATGTAGCTGACCACAAGTGACCAAGATGCAACTTCCAAGCAGTGCTCCAATATCTCAGGGGTTGCCACAAAGAAGAGGGAGTCAAACTATTCTCCAAGGCACCTGAGGGGCAGGACAAGAAGCAATGGGTGGAAACTCATCAAGGAGAGATCCTTCCTTCTCTCCTCCCTTCCTTCTCTCCTCCCTTCTCTCCTCCCTTCCTTCTCTCCTCCCTTCCTTCTCTCCTCCCTTCCTTCTCTCCTCCCTTCCCTCCTCTCCTTCCTTCCTTCTCTCCTTGCTTCCTCCCTCCCTCCATTTCTTCTCTGCTTCCTTCCTTCCCAACTTCCTTCCTTCCCACCTTCCTTCCTTCCAGTATCTCAGGGGTTGCCCCAAAGAAGAGGGAGTCAAACTATTCTCCAAGGCACCTGAGGGCAGAACAAGAAGCAATGGGTGGAAACTCATCAAGGAGAGAAGCAACCTAGAACTGAGGAGAAATTTCCTGACAGTCAGAACAATTTATCAGTGGCCTCCAGAAGTTGTGAATGCTCCAACACTGGAAGTCTTTAAGAAGATGTTGGATAGCCATTTGTCTGGAACTGTATAGGGTTTCCTGCCTAGGCAGGGGGTTGGACTATAAGACCTCCAAGGTCCCTTCCAACTCTGCTATTGTATTATTGTAAGAGCCACAAGCCAGTGTTGCCCATGTGGACAAGTTCTGAGAGTTGTGGGTTCAGCCACCTTCAGCATCTTCTCCAGAGCATTAGGTCTTCATCTCACATGTCCAAAGTAGGATAATTTGAACCCTGGTCAAATTTGAACCTAATTAAGTAGGCCTTAGTGGGGACACAGTGGCTCAGCGACTAAGACGCTGAGTTTGTCGGTCGGAAAGGCCAGCAGTTTAATGGTTCGAATCCCTAGCGCCGCATAATGGAGGGGGCTCCCGTTAACTTGTCCCAGCTTCTGCCAACCTAGCAGTTCGAAAGCATGTAAAAAATGCAAGTAGGAAGATAGGGACCACCTTTGGTGGGAAGGGAACAGCGTTCCATGCGCCTTTGCTGTTGAGTCATGCCTGCCACATGACCACGGACAGACGGACAGCGCTGGCTCTTTGGCTTTGAAATGGAGATGAGCACTGCCCCCTAGAGTCGGGAACGACTGGCACATATGTGCAAGGGGAACTTTTACCTTTATTTAACTAGGTCTTGTGACTGTTCTGAGTTAACACTTCTCTCACAAGCTTGTTGCATTCCGTGATTGAGTGTCTCGCACAATGAAGGCTTCAAGGTTCCTCCTTGTCTTGTGAGAAGTGCAACCTCATTGTCGTTGGCCCGGGTTCAAGAGCATGTCATATTTTGACTGGGGAGATAATCCAACTCGGTCCAGATTCCTGCCCTGGAGAAATTGGCAACACGGAGAAACTTCTCTGGTTTAAATTCAGGAAGAGGGCTCAGTTCCAAGGACTGCTGTGAGAAATTATTTTATATATATATATATATATATAATTTCTCCCTCCATTCCTTGTGAAAGGAAAAATTCAAATTCTCTGACAAAATATAACCGATATCCCACTTCAAAGTTTGAGAAAGGTTTCCATTGCTGAGGAATTCAAATGCATTCGCTTTTGCCGTCGACCATAACAGAAGGGCAAACAATTATAGCTTGATCAGACAAGCATCACAGCTACAATCAAGGTTGTTCTAAATGGAGCCTCGAGTAAGAAGGGTTGGGAATAACGCTTGGCCCCCGCTTAGAGATCGACTGAAATCGACGTGGTAGGCTGCTCAGCCGGCATCCGAGAGGTTTGCTCACCCTCTTACTCCAACCGGTTCCAATTGGGTGAGGTTTTGTTGCGGTGGTGGTTTCCTTTAAAACAAAGGTCCGTGGTTTAGGGTGGAAGAGCCCTAAATAGCCTCTAATGCAGCCAAATCAGCATTATTATTATTATTTTTTAGCCTCTTACAGAGAAATTTACGATGACCTGAAAGCGGTTCTCTTAATCAGATTCACGGCTCTTGGCCAAAAACTCAGAGAGATGCTTTTGTTACTTGTTGGCCTGTTGGGTCTCTTTGGGGAACAAGACTGGGTTACACAAACACACACACACACACAAACACACACAGAGAGATAAAGAGAAGGAGAGGGAGGGAGGGAGAGGAAGAGGGAGAAATGGAGAGGGACAGGAAGAGGGAGAGGGAGAGAAAGAGGGAGGGAGAGAAAGAGAGAGGGAGTGAGAGAGATAGAAAGAGGGGTGAGAGGGAGAGAGGAGAGAGAGGACGGAGAAAAGGAGAGAGACAGGTAGAAGGAGAGAAAGAGGGAGGTGGAGGGAGAGAGAAGAGAGGGGGAGAGGGAGAGGAAGAGAGAGGGAGGGAGAGTGAAAGAAAGAGGAAGGGAGAGAGGGAGGGAGAGGGAGAGATGGGAGGGAGGGAGAGAAGGAGCGACAGAGGGAGAGGGAGATAGAGGGAGGGAGGGAGAGGGAGGGAGAGGGAGAGAAGGAGAGTGGGAAGGAGAGGGATAGAAAGAGGGGTGAGAGGGAGAGAGGAGAGAGAGGACGGAGAGAAGGAGGGGCAGAGGGAGAGGGAGATAAAGAGGGAGGGAGGGAGAGGGAGGGAGGGAGTGGGAGGGAGAGGGATAGAAAGAGGAGTGAGAGGGAGAGAGGAGAGAGAGGACGGAGAGAAGGAGAGAGACAGGTAGAAGGAGAGAGAAGGGAGGGGGAGGGAGAGAAGGAGAGAGGGAGGGAGAGGGAAAGAAAGAGGGAGGGAGAGAGGGAGGGAGAGGGAGAAAGAGAGAGGGGGGGAGAGAATATATTTTGCTGTAGGTTACCTTGATTCCACCTGGCGCATGTTTAGTGGACTTTCCCTGCTCTCTTCTTATTTATGGTCTCTGATGGGGGACGTCTGCGGGAGTTCAGGGTGAATTCAATTGAACTCAGGAGAAGAAACCGCCCCCTCCCTTACAGGCCTCCCTGTGTGGCTGTCATTAAATGGATGTTTCACAGCTTCTGGCTTTCTCTGCCTTCCTCCTTTCAGGGGCGCAATATCCCGTCTTCCGCTGCGTCCACAGAAACACTCACGAGGAGGTCGCCGACAGCTTCTGTGACATCAACTCCAAGCCCAGCCCGGAGGAGGAGCCCTGCAATCTCTTCCCTTGCCCAGCCTTGTAAGCAGCCGATCCTTTCCCCCTATCGCTTCCTCTGAGGGTTCCCTGGCCCCTTGGAAGAGAACCCGAACCAGGCCCTGCCACCCCCACCACGCCCGAGATCTCTGGAGTTTCAGGCGGAAACGGGGTGACCCTGCTGTGGCTTAAGCCCCGTGTTCTTGGGCTTAGTGAAGGCATTTATGTCTAGGAGCTAACGTGACAATCCGATCCACATCGAAGGCGGAGAATCTCTGTGGCTCCTTAGGGTTGAACAGTGGGAGCTCTGTGGGATTGGTGTTTTTTCGTGCAGGCGTTACATGACCCAACTAGATAACAGCATCAGTGTTAGAAGGGAGTGGGGTTTGCAGAGAGGAGGAGGAGGAGGAGGAGGAGGAGGAGGAGGAGGAGGAGGAGGAGGAGGAGGAGGAGGAGGAGGAGGACGACGACGACGACGGTGAGGTCCTTTGTGCTCTCTGAGCTTGACTGTTTTCCTGCCGAGGTTTCCTGACCCAACTAGGTAACTTCATCAGTGCCAGAAGAGAGGGGGAGTTTGCGAGGAGGAGGGGGAGGAGGAGGAAGAGGAGGAGGAACAGAAAAAGAAACAGAAAGAGAGAGAGAGAGGAGGAGGAGGAGAAGGAGAACAGTGGTATCCTTTGTGCTCTGTCAGCTTGATTATTTTCTTGCAGATGTTTCATTACCCAGCTAGATAATATCATCAGTGCCAGAAGGGGGTTTGCAAGGAGAAGGAGGAGAGGAGGAGGAAGAGAGAGAGAGAGAGAGAGAGAGAGAGAGAGAGAGAGAGAGAGAGAGAGAGAGAGAGAGAGAGAAGGAAAAGAAGGAGAAGGGTGACCATGGGGTCCTTGGTGCTCTCTGAGCTTGATTATTTTCTTGCAGACATTTCATTACCCCACTAAGTAACATCTCAGGCACCTGATGATCATAATCATCCTTAGAGCATTATCAACACCATGAAGATGTGGACTAATTGGGTAACAACACATCTGCTCAGAGACCACCAAGGACCCCTTATCATATTTCCCAAAAGGGAAGTCCAGGGGAAAATGTGGTATTTGTGCTGAAATTTACCCAGCCAGAAAAGAAGTGGAGAAATTCACTCCCGATTGTGACGATGCCGCTATTTCCCACCAGAGGTTTCCATTTTCTGCGCTCAGCCAGTGTGCAAGAGACTCCGCAAAATCTACGGGCGAAAGTCAACCGACGTGTTGCCTTTCCTTTTTTTTCCTAGCTGGGATTTAGGCGAGTGGTCGGAATGCAGCAAATCGTGCGGCCTGGGGATGCAGCACCGGCAAGTCCTCTGCCGGCAAATCTATGCCAACCGCAGCTTAACGGTCCAGCTGCACCGCTGCCAACACTTGGAGAAGCCAGAGAGGACAAGTACGTGCCAACTGAAGATCTGCAGTGAATGGCAAATTCGGACAGAGTGGACATCGGTAAACAGGAATGGTTCAAAGCCAGACAAGATTGGCAGCTTTAGAGGGACCTTGACACAACCCACTGCTTAATTGTTGGTAGCTCTTTCTGAAGAATAAACTCCTTAGGGTAAACGAGACCCTTCACAATAGCAGTTAGACTTATATACCGCTTCATAGGGCTTTCAGCCCTCTCTAAGCGGTTTACAGAGTCAGCATGTTTCCCCCAACAACAATCCGGGTCCTCATTTTACCCACCTCGGAAGGATGGAAGGCTGAGTCAACCTTGAGCCAGTGAGATTTGAACAGCCCAACTGCAGAACTGCAGTCAGCTGAAGTAGCCTGCAGTGCTGCACTCTAACCACTGCGCCACCTCGGCTATAGAATATAGAATAGAATATAGAATTGAATAGAATATAGAATAGAATAGAATATAGAATAGAATATAGAATAGAATATAGAATAGAATATAGAATAGAATATAGAATAGAATATAGAATAGAATATAGAATAGAATATAGAATAGAATATAGAATAGAATATAGAATAGAATATAGAATAGAATATAGAATAGAATATAGAATAGAATATAGAATAGAATATAGAATAGAATATAGAATAGCAATAGCAATAGCAATAGCAGTTAGACTTATATACCGCTTCATAGGGCTTTCAGCCCTCTCTAAGCAGTTTACAGAGTCAGCATATTTCCCCCAACAACAATCCGGGTCCTCATTTTACCCACCTCGGAAGGACGGAAGGCTGAGTCAACCTTGAGCCGGTGAGATTTGAACCGCCGAACTGCAGAACTGCAGTCAGCTGAAGTAGCCTGCAGTGCTGCATTTAACCACTGCGCCACCTCGGAGGCTGACCAGGGCTGACCAGGGAGGCTGAAAGGATAACCTTCCTTGAAAGCTGGATGGGATGAGAAGCACCTGGCCACCTTGGGAGATGGAGAGAGATCTTGGCTTGCTTTGATTACCAAAGGAAATCCATTATTATTATTATTATTATTATTATTATTATTATTATTATTATTATTAATTAAATTTATAGGCCGCCCAATCCCGCAGGACTCTGGGCAGCTTACAAAAGGAAAAGGAAAAGGAAAAAAAAAGAAGAAAAAAGGAAAATAAAAAATGATTTAAAATTCACAACACGCATACGTTCTAATCGGGGCTGGACCTCAACAGTTAGGTCAACAGCCCCAGGCCTGCTGGAACAGCCAGGTTTTAACAGCCTTCCTGAAGGCCATGATTGTGGGTAAGGTCCGGACCTCTGGGGGTAGCTGGTTCCAAATGGTCGGAGCAGCCACAGAGAAGGCTCTCCTCCAGGGGCCCGCCAGCCGGCACTGACTGGCTGACGGCGTCCGAAGGAGGCCCACCCTGTGGGATCTTATCGGCCATTGGAAGGTATGTGGCAGTAGGCGGTCTCGCAGATACGCTGGTTCTAAGCCATGTAGGGCTTTAAAGGTAAATCCATGGCCCTCCATTGCAAAACCAAGATGGAAGGTGTCCATCAACACCCTTGAAAAAGCAGTTGAGATCTTCCAAAGGACTTGAGTTTTGAGATATCTCCCCTCCCCCCCAAAAAACAGGATTCCTGGGTTGTGTAATGGGATCATCCCAAGGGCAGGGCTAAAATATGACCCTTTGGGGTGATAGCAGGATAGTTGGAAGACAATCTTTGCTCCATGAATTCTTGTGTCTTGTTTGACCCAAAAGTTGCTTCTTGTTGTAGTGTTCAGTCCCATGTGGAGTTGGCCAGAAGACGCGGGATGTGAAATGTGTCAGCAACCTTGGAGATGTTGTTGATGACGAGGAGTGCAACATGAAGCTACGGCCCGATGACATTGAGAATTGTGACATGGGGCCCTGTGCCAAGAGCTGGTTCCTTACGGAATGGAGTGATCGGGTAAGGTTGGGTGTTTTCATCCTGTTTAATCGGAGTTTGCTCAGGCAAAGCAGAGCAACTTAGCAGAGAGGGGAGAAACTTTCTCCATTGATGATCGAAGTCCAATGTTTGGTCACACTCATCTTAAGACAGTGTTTCTCAACCTTGTCAACTTGAAGATGTCCGGACTTCAACTCCCAGAATTCCCCAGCCAGCGAATGCTGGCTGGGGAATTCTGGGAGTTGAAGTCCAGACATCTTCAAGTTGACAAGGTTGAGAAACACTGTCTTAAAAGAATAATAAGAAGAATAGTATTACACAAATAGCAGTACATATTCATATTGTAGTTTCTGGAAAGTCTTCAAAGGACGCCTGTTTTTCTAACTTTATCCCTCAGATGTGCGCCAATTTCGTTTGAAATCCTTCTTGCTGTTTTGAAATTGACTTTTTTGGTCATTGCAACTGTTGGTGCAATGAAAGCTTTCATAGAGTGGTTGTTTTAAAGATGCTACTGGTTTTTGGTCCAGCCCATCTTTCCAAATCTGGGTTGGTTGGTTTCCATTTCCCAATCTTGGGGTGGGGTGGGGGAAACCAGTGAAAGGACTTCCCCAGGATTTTCTTCCTTGGGGATTCACTTCAATGGGAAGCCAGGAAGCTTGCAATGATCAGAAACATCTAGTTCACACCTTCCCCTGGTCACCAAAGATATTCCAGGACACCCCCCCCCCATTGATAGTCGGTAATATTCCCTAGTCTTCTGAAAGAGATTCCAGCAGGGAATTCTCTTTCCCCAAGATCAGGGGTCTCCCAACTAGGCAACTTGGGGACTTCAACTCCCAGCTTTCCACAGCCAGCCACGAAGTGTTGAAGTCCACATGTCTTCAAGTTGCCAAATTGGGAGAGCCCTGCTCAAAAGATATGGAAGATACTTGTTTCTGGAGAAGACCACAGTGAACAGCTTCCACCTTGGTCATCACCACCTCTATCTTGGCACCCTCCTTTTCCCAAGGAATCTTAGAGGTGATCGTGAGTGATTGTAGAGAAGATCTCTCTCTTGGGGGAACCAAGCTGATTTCTACTGACTTTCATCTCAATAAAGCTGTAATTCTTCCAATTGGCCAGATGGTCGTAGCTCCACGCATGCCAGAATCTCTGCGCTCCACCAACCTCTTTCTCAAGGCTGAAGCTCGGAGGTGTAATTCCCGTCTCTTTTCTCATTTCGCAAAGTATTTTTTTTCTTTAAGGTTTATTTATTTACCTTGACATGGGAATGGATTCCTCTTTAGTGATTTATTGGAATCCATATGAGAAGGGGGGAAAAAAAGGCATTATTCCCGCCCCAAAGAGTGAAGCATAAATAAATGCACAAAAGCATCTTTGGATTAAACCCAACACTGTTATAAATCCAACCACATCAATGAAAAGATTAGCTGGCACTTTTCTTCCTCTTTCTTGTCCAACCAGCTTTTGTTCTTCCACATTTTTAAACCTGTGACTTAATTTTTTTTTTCTTTTTACATCGGACAATGGCTTGATTGCTGTTTGCACACGATGTAGCAAATCATTTTGATTGGATCCGATCTTTTTATATCTGATTTTGAAGGATCTAAGAGAGCTTAGGAGATGGTTTCAGATGGATGCCATTCTGAAGACAGATGTCCTCAACAGAGGATTACAATTTGAGCCCATTTCTGTTGCAAAGCGAGACAGTTCGTTTTTTTTTTTTGCCATTTTACGACCTCTCTTGTCACCATTGTTAAGTGAATCGCTACAGCAGTTAAGTTAGTAACATGGTTGCTGAGTGAATCAGGCTTCTCCATTGATTTTGCCTGTCAGAAGGTTGGAAAAGAGGATCTCGTGATGCCAGGGACACTGAAACCATCCTAAGCACATGCCAGTTGCCAAGGGTATGAATTTTGTGACTGTCAGGATGCTGCAACCATCATAGAGCGAGTCATATCACTTT
The DNA here is from genome assembly GCF_051295495.1 of Thamnophis sirtalis. NCBI lineage: Eukaryota > Metazoa > Chordata > Lepidosauria > Squamata > Natricidae > Thamnophis > Thamnophis sirtalis. The sequence continues at coordinate 2,200,448 of NW_028261382.1, forward strand.
TTTCAGTGCTGTTGTAATTTTGAATGGTCACTAAATGGCCTAGAACTACCTGTTAAGCAGCATTTTTTTAAAAAAAATAGAATAGAATAGAATAGAATAGAATAACAGTTGGAAGGGACCTTAGAGATCTTCTAGTCCAGCCCCATGTTTAGGCAGGAAACCCTACACCACTTCAGACAAGATGTTGGTTTTCCAACGTCTTCTTAAAAACTTCCAGTGTTGGAGCATTTACAACTTTAATCAATCAATCAGTCAGTCAGTCAATCAGTCAATCAATCCACCATTGAGTCAGGCAATTGGAATAGAGCTGGAACTGGAAGGGACCTTGGAGGTCTTCTAGTCCAACCCCCTGCTTGGGCAGGAAACCCTACACCACTTCAGACAAATGGTTATCCATCCAATCTCTTAAAAACTTCCAGTGTTGGAGCATTTACAACTTCTGGAGGCAAATTGTTCCACTGATTAATTGTTCTCACTGTCAGGAAATTTCTCCTTAGCTCTATGTAGCTTCTCTCCTTGATTAGTTTCCACCCATTGCTTCTTGTCCTGCCTTCAGGTGCTTTGGAGAATAGCTTGACCCCCTCTTCTTTGTGGCAACCCCTGAGATGTTGGAAGACTGCTATCATGTCTCCCCCTAGTCCTTCTTTTCATCAAACTAGACATACCCAGTTCCTGCAACCGTTCTTCATATATGTTTGAGCCTCCAGTCCCCTAATCCTCTTTGTTGCTTTTCTCTGCACTCTTTCGAGAGTCTCCACATCTTTTCTACATCTTTTTTTTTAACCTATGTAGCAATAACGGAGATGATGATGGTCCTTGGCCCAAAAGACAGGTTGTAAATAATTTTCCAAATTATTATTGTTTTAACTCTATGGCCTATTTTGAGTTCCAAAGTGCTCATTTTCCCCTAAGTTCTCCATCTCTTTGTTAGGAAGGAATCAGATTTGAAAGCAACCCTGCCTGGGCTGTGATACTTTCGTAATATTAACGCTTTCCAAATGCCGGGCCCTTCAAATCACAGGATTGAGGTTTTCACAGCTGTCTCCGTGGCGAGAGTGACATTTGGATCACCTTGTGGCCGATGGGATGACCCAGATACCATTCCAACCCTTTGCTCCTTTGCTTAAGAAAGCAGTTTCTGAATTAATTTCTACTTGCAAACAAAACTAATTCGCTTATTTATATTGGGCAGGAAAGTGAAGAACCGAAATAAAACAAATTAAATTGCCGGTCAATTTAGGTGCGACCCAGATCTCCGCTCTTCGTCTCTTGGCTGGCCAGTCTTTTCCCAAGAATGTGCTTCTTTTGATTTTAATTTTAAAGTGGTGGGGGGGAGATAGAAGTTGAGGGCCAAGGAATATTTGAGTCCAAAGTCTTCCACCGAAGCCCTTTGAATTCTTTCGGAGCCGTAAATTCGATATTGAAATCTCAGCCGGCAGGGCGGCTTCGGTCTGTATATTCTCATTTGGCATTGCGTCTGAAACTGGATCCGTAGATGCTGGCCTCGCCTGTAGCCGTTTGAAACAGAGCAGAGGGGGGATTCTTATCGGGAAACTTCACCCAACGGGGTCTCCAGGTCTTTGTCTTGGAGGGGGCCGGGGGGAGGAAGGAGCCAGGAAAAGGAAAAACATCTTTTTGCAGGGGCGAAACAAAACACGCCCTAAAATAAAGTGAGGTTTTTCGTACTTTTCTTTTCTTTTCTCAGGGCCGCACGCAGAGAGTATATATTTTTTCTCATGGGGTTCTCCCCTCTTCATGAACTCAAAACCAGCTTGAAAGTTCCAGCACCTCCATCACTGAATTTTACCACCCCATAGAAACTAGTTTTTCAATACCAGATCAATAATCCACCTCCTCCCCCCAATTAGCAATAGCAGTAGCAATAGCAGTAGACTTATATACCGCTTCATAGGCCTTTCAGGCCTCTCTAAGCGGTTTACAGAGAGTCAGCATATTGCCCCCAACAATCTGGGTCCTCATTTTACCCACCTCGGAAGGATGGAAGGCTGAGTCAACCCTGAGCCGGTGAGATTTGAACCGCTGACCTGCTGATCTAGCAGTAGCCTGCAGTGCTGCTTTTAACCACTGCGCCACCTTGGCTCAATTCCTCTTCCACGTCTCCTCTTTTTCCTCCCCTTCCCCTCCTTCTCCTCCCCTTCCTTCCTTCCTTCCTCCCTTCCCTCCCTTTTCCCCTTCCTTCATTCCTTCCTCCCTTCCCTTCCCTCCATTTCCCCCTTCCTTCCTTATTTCCTCCCTTCCCTTCTCTTTCCTTCCTTTTCCTCTTCCTTCATCCCTCTCTCCCTTCTCTTCCCTCCCCTTCCTTTTCCCCTTCCTTCTTCCCTCCCCTCCCCTTCTCTTTCCTCCCCTCCCTTTCCCCTTCCTTCCTTCCTTCCTCCCTTCCCTCCCTTTTCCCCTTCCTTCTTTCCTCCCTTCCCTCCCTTTTCCCCTTCCTTCATTCCTTCCTTCCTCCCCCTTCTCTTCCCTTCCATTCTCTTCCCTCCCCTTCCTTCCCTTTCCTGCCTTCCTCCCTCCCTTCCTTATTTCCTCCCTTCCCTGCCCTTCCTTTCTCTTTCCTTCCTTTTCCCCTTCCTTCATCCCTCCCTCCCTTCTCTTCCCTCCCCTTCCTTTTCCCCTTCCTTCCTTCCTCCATCCCTCCCTGCTTTCCATCCCCTCTTCTTTCTTTCTTTCTTTCTTTCTTTCTTTCCTTCCTTCCTTCCATTCTTCCTTCCTTCCCCGCCCTTCCTCTTTCTTTCTTTCCCTCCTTCCTCCATCCTTCCTTCCCCTCCCCTCCTCTTTCTCTCTCTTTCCTTCCTTCCTCCTTTCCCCTCATTCCCCTTCCCTTTCCCCTTCCTTCTCCCCTCCCCTCCCCTTCCCCTAATGAAATTATCTGTGTGTGTGTGTGTGTGTGTGTGTGTGTGGCTGTGGGTGTTGTGTGCAGTTGCCAAATGCCAAAAATTGGCACATGCAGCCCAGCCTGTAACGAAACGCTTACTTGGGGCTTTCTTTCCATGTGAAACATAATATAAATGTTCGTGACTGTTTTTAAATTCAATTATGCACAGATCTTTCGGCGCATGGTTTTTCTTTATTTTCAACCATCCATTCCCCTGCTTCCCCCACCCCTCCTCTAAAAGAGTCAGATACGAATTCCTGCCTGTCTGCGTTTGCCTTCCAAGGTGATGGACAGGAGGAAGGGGAAGGAAGGAAGGAAGGAAGAGAAGCCAAGAGGGGGAGAGGATCTAGGTACGACGCGTGCAAAGAATATGCACCTGATTGAAAACACTCGGGAGGTTCTGGGAGGTTCGGAATACGCAAGGTGTTGCATTCACAGAGGGGGGGAAAACAGGCAGATTTTTCGTCCCATTGTTAGGACCCCCATCTTTTGCCACCCCCACCCCATGGATGCCCCCCAAAATCTTTGCATGTTTGTTTGTGTGCATGAGAAAGTTCTTTGCAATTGGAGATTGTCCATCCGCCGGCCAGTGTCGACTGGCGACTACCCGGAGGAGAGCCTTCTCTGTGGCTGCTCCGACCCTCTGGAACGAACTCCCCGTGGAGATTCGAACCCTCACCACCCTCCAGGCCTTCCGCAAGGCTGTTCCGACAGGCGTGGGCTAAAGACTCGTTGCCCCACTCGAATGGTATGACTGTTGTGCTTTTAACTGTGTATGGTTTTATGTTTTTTTGGGGGGGGGGGGGGTTATTTGTTTGTATTTCCCCTCCCTTGAGTTGTGAGCCGCCCTGAGTCCCCTCAGGGAAAAGGGCGGCATATAAATAAATTAAAACTAAACTAAACTAAACTTTAAAGTTTTTAATTTTCAAGAAAGGTTTTTTTTTTTTTAAAAAAGAGACAGAAAGTTCTTTGCATTTCATACCGTCCGTGGAACTCCGCCTTCTGCAAACGCCAGCCCGGTTCAATTTCCTAAAGTGTCTTCCTATTTTATCTGCCAGGGTGAAGGAAAATAGCAATAGCAATAGTTACGATCCTTCCCCTGTCTTTTTTTTTTTCATCCCAACAGTGCTCGGCAGAATGTGGCTCCGGTGTCCGAACCCGTTCCGTGGTCTGCATGACCAACCACATCAGCAGTTTGCCCCTGGAGGGTTGCGGGCACAACAGACCCATGGAAAGCACCCCTTGCGACAACGGGCCTTGTCTGGGGAAAGTCGAGTGGTTTGCTGGTAGCTGGACTCAGGTACCTTTCATGCATGGATGCGATGTATTTCCAGAACCTTCTTTAGCCGGAGAGGGCACGGTGGCTCAGGGGTTAAAGACACTGATCTTGACAGCCCGGGTTCGAGGCCCGAGAGCCGCACAGTGGGGGCGATATGTTGACTCTGTAAACCGCTTAGAGAGGGCTGAAAGCCCTATGAAGCGGTATATAAGTCGAACTGCTAAGTGCTGTAGGGTTTCCTGCCTAGGCAGGGGGTTGGACTAGAAGACCTCCAAGGTCCCTTCCAACTCTGTTATTCCACTCTATTCTATTCTGCTCTGTTCTATTCTTATCTGGAATGGCTTGCCTAGAGCAGTGTTTCCCAACCTTGTCAACTTGAAGATGTCCGGACTTCAACTCCCAGAATTCCCCAGCCAGCGAATGCTGGCTGGGGAATTCTGGGAGTTGAAGTCCAGACATCTTCAAGTTGACAAGGTTGGGAAACACTGGCCTAGAGCACCAACTGAGGTTTGTCACAAAGCCATGATGTAAGAAAGGCCTTGCAACCCCCTCCCCCCACCCCAGAGCAGGTGGGAAGAAGAGAGGATAGCTAGATTGCTCTTTCATCCATCCTTAATGCTGTGCGGTCTTAAGAACATCTGCAGTGCAGATGTGGTAGAACCTAGCCAGATTTTCCTGCTTGCCTTATCACGGGGAGATGGAAGGGGCCCGTTTGAGGACTCATCTGTTACTGATTTCTCGGCTGAGGGGGTGGGAGAGTAGCCCCTTTCCCCACTTCTCGTTCTGGTCCTACAGTTCTGAAGGCACCTCAGAAGATCCTGGTGAAACACAAGCCGTGATAAACATCTCTGGGTTTCAACAAGGCAGGTAACAAAAATCCACAGAGCCGGAAATAAAGATATGGCTACACATGTCGACTTTCCATACCCAAAAGGTGAAGTCGGAGCCGTGAGTTCTATTCCTGCAATATGTCTTCAGATAGTCCTCAGGTTATGATCATTCAAGTTGGTGATGGGGATTATTCAAAGTAGAGCCAAAATTGGTCCTTTGAGTTCTGGACATCCTGCCATCCTGGCATCCCCTGTTTATTGTGAGCCGCCCGGAGTCCTTCGGGAGTGGGCGGCATACAAAACCAATAAACTCAACTCAACTCAACTGAAGTCCACAAGCCTTCAAGTTGCCAAGGTTGGACATCCCTGTTTTTACTCGAGTACCATGGCAAGGTCAGAAGGAAGATCCTACAATCATAGTTGAGAATACCAGGAGGAAAGAAGGAGTAGGGGGAGAGACATGATAGCAGTGCTCCAATATCTCAGGGGCTGCCCCAAAGAAGAGGGAGTCAAGCTATTCTCCAAAGCACCTGAGGGCAGGACAAGAAGCGATGGGTGGAAACTCAACAAGGAGAGAAGCAACCTAAAACTAATTTAATCAATGGAACGACTTGCCTCCAGAAGTTGTGAATGCCCTAACACTGGAAGTTTTTAAGAAGATGTTGGATGTCCATTGGTCTGAAGTGGTGTAGGGTTTCCTGCCTAGGCAAAGAATTTGACTAGAAGACCTCCAAGGTCCCTTCTAGCTCTATTCTGATTGATTGATTGTTCTCTAACAATCCAAAGAAGAGGAAGTCAACCTATTCTCCAAAACACCAGAAGCAGAAAAAGAAGCAATGGGTGGAAACTAATTGAGGAGAGAAGCAACTTAGAACTAAGGAGAAATTTGCTGACAGTTAAGAACAATTAATCAGTGGAACAGAAGTTGCCTCCAGAAGTTGTGAATGCTACAACACTGGAAGTTTTTAAGAAGAGGTTGGATAACCATTTGTCTGGAATGGTATATAAGTTTTCCTGCTTGAGCAGGGGGTTGGACTAGAAGACCTCCGAGGTCCCTTCCAACTCTGTTATTCTATATTCTGCTCCTTTAATCCAAAGAAGAACGTGGTAGAGCATTGCAAAAGCTTTTCTCCAGCAGTCTGCACCCCCCCCCCCACTTATCTCACATTCTTCTAATCCGACCTTGAGACTCCATGCTTACTAAGATGCTGTAAATATGTGCAAAATCAAGAGATGTGAAGGGATTTGAAGCCAGTAGTTTTTCAAGGGGGAGGACAGGGGAAAAACACACCTCCGTGATTTATAACTTGTTATCGGGCACTTTCCCAAAAAAATTTGCAAACAGTCCTTATCTCCGTTAGAAAGTCTGGAGCCACCTTGTGATCAAAGAGACAGTTGACCCAATCAAAAACGAATTCCAACAAACTTTGATGTGTGAAATTTTTTCTCATGCGCCTATTAGACATACAGATGCCCCGATTTAGTTCCCTTGCATTGGTCCGTAGTTTTCAGGGCTCAAAATCTTCTTATAACTGAAGCCTTCTCCTCCCCACTTACTTCTCAGTTTAAAACAAAAAAAAAACTTCTCTCCTTTGCTCCCAGAAAATGCTTTTCGAAAGCAGATCTAAATTTGAGGGTCAGTGAATTATGTAAACGGACATTCATCGTGGAAATATTAAACGGGAAAGTTCACAGGAAATCCAAACTACGAAATTGTTATAATAATGTTGGATTTCCATTATCAAACTTACGATCAATTCCTTTTTGGGTTTCATTTATATCCCGTTTTTCCACCAGCAACCGCAATGCAATTCTCGGTGACATGTCTAAAATTACATTCAAAAGGGCTCTAATTTCTCTCAACACCATGTCCTGTATTTTTTGTGCACTATCACAATTCCACCACATAGTTTATATGTCCCAACCTCTATCTTGCACTTCCAACAAATATTTGTATATTTACCATCTATTTGATTTAATTCCCGTGGTGTTAAGTATCACCCTGAGGTGAGTTGCTAATTTTTTTTACTACCCTGTTTGGGCATGCGCGCAAAGCTTCTTGTACATGGCAAAAACCCAACCTGGTACCACCTCCATATCACTTTATGTGGCGCAGTGGTTAGGGTGCAGTAGTGGCAGGCCACTTCAGCTGACTGTTATCTGCAGTTCAGCGGTTCAAATCTCACCGGTTCAAGGTTGACTCAGCCTTCCATCCTTCCGAGGTGGATGCAATGAGGACCCGGATTGTTGTTGGGGGCAATATGTTGACTCTGTAAACCGCTTAGAGAGGCCTGAAAGCCCTATGAAGCGGTATATAAGTCTAACTGCTATTGCTATTGCTATATCAATTTTCCTTAACTCTAACTGAGATATTCTTATATATTCTTCTATTCCAAATATTTTTCCAATCTTTCATTTATTTCTCCCAAATCTGATTTCCCACCTGTTGCTTCTTCCCCCAAACCAGAAAGATCCAGGACAGGAAGTCCTCTAATTGACAACAGTTACTTTAGTGATGGTTCGAAGTCACCATGGCATGGAAAAAAATGACGTATGACTGTTTTTCGCAGTTATGACCATTGCAGCATTCCCGTGGTCATGTGATAAAAATTTGAACCCTTGGCAACTGACTCGTATTTATGACGGAGTGCCACTTTTGAGAGCTTCTGACTAGCAAAGTCAGCAGATTCAGTTAACAACCATGTGTCCAACTTAACACCTGCAGAGATTCGCTTAGCGACTCCGGCAAGAAAGGTCATAAAAATGGGCAAAATTCATTTAGCAACTGTCTTGCATAGCAGTGGACATTTTGGGCTCATCTATGATCGCTATGGGAACGCGGTGGCTCAGTGGCTAAGGCGCGGAGGTCGTCGATCAGAAAGGTCGGCAGTTTGGCAGTTCGAATCCCTAGCGCCGCGTAACGGAGGGAGCTCCCGTGACTTGTCCAGCTTCCGCCAACCTAGCAGTTCAAAAGCACGTAAAAAAATGCAAGTAGAAAAATAGGGACCACCTTTGGTGGGAAGGGAACAGGTTCCGTGCGCCTTTGGCGTTGAGTCATGCCAGCCACATGACCACGGAGATGTCTTCGGGCAGCGCTGGCTCGTCGGCTTTGAAACGGAGATGAGCACCGCCCCCTAGAGTCGGGAATGACTACCACATACAAGCGAGGGGAACCTTTACCGATGATTGTTAAGGATTATCTGTCATCGTTAGCCCCGATCTCCCTGAGCATGCAATTGACATTTGTAGATTCTCCGGATGGCAAGTTTGCACAATGGATTTTAGTCGGTACTGATCAAACAGTTCCTCCCTTCCATTTTTTTCTCTAGTAACGTTGGCGATACTCACACTTTACACTTTGCTTAGCACCAGCAAGTCATTCCCACCCCACAAATGTTTTTTTCCTGAAAATCAAACACGACTTTTGCATAGCTAACTGCTCCCCTAAGAGTTAACTTGCTCCGAGACCCACAATTTACAATGTTGTTAACAGGAGTTATGTTTGAACTCCAGACATCCATGTTTGAGTTTTAGCTATAAATCTATCCACTAGCCCCAGGCCTCTAATTTATTTCTCCAAGGTAATAAATTCTTCAGGAATAGGCACCCGGGAATATTTAAAACCCACAAGACTTTAAATTCTCCTTTTGTTTGTTATAATCTCTTCCTCTGCCACAGATGGGCACATGCTGATATCCTTGGACTGGAAAAGCATAGAAAATGACCCAAAAAGCCCTGTTGTCGTATTGAAAGCAGATGAGAGCCCTTTCGAAACAGCTTTATTAAAACTGTGCAGCTTAGTTGCTGGTTTATGATCGCCGGTGTCCCCCGTTGAAAAATAGAGATCGTAATTTATGAACCCTCACATCGGGATAAATACGTTGAAGCCTTTCCTGCATGACAGAAATAACGATGGCTTGAAAGGCTACTCAGATAAATCTCGGCTCAAACTCCATCAATCACCTGATTGGTATTCAACAAAAAGGGAAAAGAGAAAAAAAAGGAGCTCAAATATTGGAACAAGAGTTGAATCTGTGGGCCCAGGAAATTGGAACAAGTCAACCTTGGCAACTTTACATCTTGTGGACTTCAACTCCCAGGATTCTGGCTGGCTGAGGAATTCTGGGAGTTGAAGTCCACACAGCTGCAAAATTGCCAAGGTTGGAGACCCCTGGTCTACAAAGAGAGTCCAGCTGAGCGTTGCTGGCTGAGGAATTCTGGGAGTTGAAGTCCACACATCTGCAAAATTGCCAAGGTGGGAGACCTCAGAGGTAAAGGACAAAGCTAAGCTTGATAGAAGCGCGTCAAGGTTTCTATGGATACAGAAATAGATTTCGGTGACTTGATTAAATGCTTTCTTTGAGGAGCAAAATCTGATGCAGTAGTCCATTAATCAACTTTCTCTTGCACGTATCCACTTACCCAAAAAGAAAAATCCTCATATTTTTCATGGAAACCAGTAGCTGATTGAAGCTTTTTTTTTTTAAATCAAAGACACGTAGATCAATAATAGCAGAATTCTGGAACAGCAAAGAAACTCAGGGGCTCCCAATGGCATCCATGACTTTTAAGGATGCTCTACTTAAAATTC
>NW_028261382.1:2210240-2212740 GCF_051295495.1 Thamnophis sirtalis
TATGAGAAGCTGTTTTCTGTGCTGGCTCAGTTCAGCGCACAGTTCTTTTTTTACAAAATATTCTTACAGCGATTTTCCAGGCCGCACACACACTTATTTCAATAGTGTTTAGGTCCCTTTATCAATTCAGGGCATTGCTGAGGTCAATATGTGATTCCTGGCTGTCTGGAACACTAGAAAAAAGAAAGATATCCAAACAGGAAAGCATTAAAAAGAAAAAAAACCTGGACATAGAAACAAGACAATGGAATAAACGGATTTTGGAAAAGAGGCAAGAGGGGAAAATAACATAACCTTGGACGGCTGCTATTCTCTTCTCCAGAAGATCTTTAATTGGGAACAAGTACCTGTTTCAAGGAATGATGGGATGGAATTCTAGGAATCAAGTTTCTTTAGCTGTTGCATCTCTTCTGTTGGATCCAGTCACAACCGTATGCATATATTTTTTTGGGGGGGGGAGGCAGAGTATCTAATGACTGGAACTCACACTGATCCTACGGGATTGGGGCGGCATATAAATTTATTAAATTACAATTATTACAATTGTGCAGAAATGATGTGGGATTTGATAATGACTGGAAGAAACATCGTGTCAGGCCTGCAGTTTCCTTTTGGGTCTTCGGCCTGCCACACTTTCTATTCTTCTGCTATGCATTTTCTATGGTGGGAAAATGGGAGGGAGGATTGTACGGAGTTAGATGCCATGTAGCCATAACAACATTCTTTCTGGAAAGCCAAGGTCATCCTTTGTCTCTCTGCACCTCTGCACCTGACCAGAACTGGATGGGCGAAAGCTGCCAGCATGGCAGTGGGAAATTGGACCATGGGATGGACTGGTGGGAGTGGGGGCAACACCATGGACTTTCAACTGGGTGGGGAAAACCGGGAAGCTTTCAGATTCGGCTTTTCCCAGATGTGCCAACATGGCTCCCTTTATAAATTGGAACTTTGAGGAATCCTTTGCCTTGGACTCTGATTTACTTTTGGATGCTATTTGGAACCCTGACACATTGATTATGCAGAAATGATGTGAGCAAATCCTCCTGATGTGTTTCTCCCCCATCCCCGAAGACTGGCAGATATATCTATGGAAAGAATAGGAAAGCACCCTTTGTAATCTTTTGGCTGGCCCTAAGAGGTGTGGTTGACTTCTATGTCAAGGTTTCCTAAACCTTGACAGCTTGAAGTTGGGTGGGCATCAACTCCCAGAATTCCCCAGCCAGCCACATGAATTCTGGGAGTTGAGGTCCACTCAACTGCAAGCTGTCAAGGTTTAGGAAACCCTGTTCTACGTTGTTCTAAGTTAATCAGAGTCACCAGACCAGAGTGAGCCAAGGAGAACGCTTGGATTAGATGTTTCTAGTCTAGTGAAAAGAAGGACTAGGGGGGAGATGATAGCAGTCTTCCAATATTTGAGGGGCTGCCCCAAAGAAGAATAGGTTGACCTATCCTCCAAATTTCTTGAAGCCAGGACAAGAAGCAATGGATGGAAAGTGTCCATGGAGATTCTGAGTTCTCCAGGTCATGGTTGTCCCAAAAGTGTTTTTTTTTCAAGAGGCAACTTTCTAGTTCTTTCTATGAAGACGTTTTGCTTCTCATCCAAGAAGCTCCTTCAGCTCTGAGAAGAAGCTTCTTAGAGGAGAAGCAAAACATCTTCAAACCAAAACCAGAGAGTCCAGTTGCCTCTTGAAAAAAAAGCACACACACCTTTGGGACAACAGGCGGAAACTAATCAACGAGAGAAGCAACTTAGAACTAAGGAGGGATTTCCTGACGGTGAGAACAATCAACCAGTGGAACGACTTGCCTCCAGAAATTGTGGGAGCTTCATCGCTGGAGGCTTCCAAGAAGAGACTAGACTGCCATTTGTCAGAAATGCTGTAGGGCTGTGATGGATAACCGGTGGTACATGTGCCAGAGGTGGCATGCAGAGCGCTCTCTGTGGGCATGCTCACCACCTCCAGCTGTTCTTCTGGCACCTTTCTGGCTCTGTGATTCTGCTACCTTGAAAAAGTTGAGCTGTCCACCTTGTACATCTCTCTCTCTCTGCCTTTCTGTCACCCGTCCAGTGTTCTATCGAATGTGGCAGTGGCTCCCAGCAGAGGGAAGTCATCTGTATCCGGAAAACGGAGAACCAGTTCGAGATGTTGAATCCCCACGAGTGTGCCTTCCTGCCGAGGCCGCCCAGCCAGCAGACCTGCTACCTCAAACCGTGTGGGGCTAAATGGTTCAGCACCGAATGGAGCGCTGTACGTACCTCGATGCTTTCCCCACTCTTTATTTGCATTAAAGGACACAGGTCGTCCCCGTGGTGAAATTCAATTTTTTTTTTTACTACCGGTTCTGTGGGCGTGGCTTGGTGGATGTGACAGGGGAAGGATACTGCAAAATCCCCATTCCCTCCCCACTCCAGGGGAAGGATACTGCAAAATCTCCATTCCCTCCCCACTCCAGGGGAAGGATACTGCAAAATCTACATTCCCTCCCCACTCCCGAGGAA
>NW_028261382.1:2217740-2242740 GCF_051295495.1 Thamnophis sirtalis
TTGTCACTTTGGATGAAAGTCATCTGATTGGGTGCTAGCCCGGGCCAAGAGACTTGGTCATTAGAAGTTGACTACGTTAGAAGTGTTGTCCAAGCAAGACTACCTGGCATCTACACGGTCTCTTTGAAGGGCAAGGCTAAATATGGAAAATCTCATCCAAACAACTCCTAGTTGACTTGACTTGAGTCAAGTTGATCTACCCAACCCATGTTCTCCTTGACTTATGAAAAGGCAGCTTCATGGAGGGCTGTGCAGGGGAGGAATGGTTTTTTTTTTGTGTAGACATGGATTCCTTCCCCTCCTCACCCCACAAATATTGCAGAATGGCGTGGTTTCCCCCCAATAATTGTCTTCTAGTAAACAATCAAGTTGTTTCAGTCTTCTTTTGCAGGCTCGCCGCATTCCTTTCTTCAGTTATGGAGCAAGTCTAAGGAACCCTTGTTCGTGGCCTCCACCTTTCATTTCTGGGATCGTTCTACAAGACTTCCCTCTGGGCTAAGAACGTTTGTTGTGTTCCATCATTTTCATTCCCCTGTCCTTGGAGACGTGGAGAACCAGCTCCCTTATCCTGGGTTCCGACTTAACCATGTTTATGTCACCGAGTGATAGCTTTTGATTCCCAATCAAGGCACCGAGGGATGAGAATCGGTCAGGGTAGACCTCCTGCTTCATCCTCCAATTCTTGGATGGAGAGAGAGACATTTCTCAAGGACGTGTCTTGCTCCGAGAAGAAGGAATTAAGGAACTCAGATTTTGTGTCCGATGCTGATTTTAGTTCAAGAAGAGAAGGTTTTTATTCATTCCACCTCGCTCCCTCTACTCAATTTTAGCTCAGATCCCAGTTGGCTTTGCGATAAACAAGATCAACTGGTGGTTTGGAGAAAATTAGCTTTGTTTATGCCAGGTCCATAAGAAAGTAGGGCGATTCCTCATCTCACTTCAACCGAGAGACGAAAACTAAGCCAGATATAGGGAACTGGCAGTTGAGACCCCCACCTCCCATTCGGTGTGCCAACTAACCTAAAATTAACCCCACCTGGCAGCGTAAAGAAGGATATACTTTGTCTTATAACTTATTTTTTTATATTTGTAAATACAAGATGTTTATAGGAAAGTATGTATTCTAAACGATGTCTATGCAGATCAAGCCACTACAGCAAAATAGTTCTATTATTTAGAAAGCGATATTTTTTTTTTTTTTTGTGGTGTATTTTTAACAAACGAAAAAAAAAAAAGGGACTAAAATTGTATTTATTTATATATTCCACTGCCCAGTTGTTGTTTTTTCTGGTAAATACTAATCAGCTTTTAGCCTGGAAATTTTATACCATGTCGAATATATCAGTATCATACTTAAATCCATATTTAATGGGTATGTTGTTGTTTTTTTAAATTCCGTGGTTAATCAACCATTTTGACAAATGGCTCCTCGTGTTAAAAGTGAGCGAAGTTAAAAGGACCTCTAGACTAGTTCAGGATTTATATGCTCTGAAATTCACCTGGACTACATTTGTACAGCATACTTTAATATTTGTATACATATTCGGCAATGATGGGGGGGAAAGATATTTTTGCTTATGACTAATTTATTTTTTATTATTGTGAAAAAATAATAAAGACGTTAAATAAATGTCCTTGGCTTCTTTTATAGTTTTGAGTCTTCTCCTTCTCCTTCTCCTTCTCCTTCTCCTTCTCCTTCTCCTTCTCCTTCTCCTTCTCCTTCTTCTTCTTCTTCTTCCTCCTCCTCCTCCTCTTCCTTCCTCTTCCTCCTCTTCCTCTTCCTCTTCCTCTCCTCCTCCTCTTCTCCTCCTCCTCCTTATCCCATTCCTCCCCTCCTCTTCTTCTCCACCTGCTCTTCTTCTTCTTCCTCTTCCTCTTCCTCCTCTTCCTCTTCCTCTTCTCCTCCTCCTCCACTTCTTCACCTCCTCCTTCTCCTCCTTATCCCATTCCTCTCCTCCTCTTCTTCTCCTCCTGCTCTTCTTCTTCTTCTTCTCCTCCTCCTCCTCCTCCTCCTCCTCCTCTTTTCCTTCTCCTCCTCCTCTTCCTCCTCTCTCTCCTCCTTCCTCCTTCATTTAATTTCTTTAAAAAAATAAAAGGACAACAATAACTTTTCTCTTTATTGTCTCCACAGATGCCACAAGTATCCATTGCTTAAATTTCATTTGCGTTCCTCAAGATTTTTACGGTGCCTCCGTAAGTAGCGTGAGCCCTTGTGTGGGTAGCACCCTTCTTAATCACTAGTAACACTCAATGTCTTCACCAATCAAGATTTAAACTTTTCTTCTCTAAATTAGGTGCATCCTTCCTGTAAAAACCTGTATCCGTTTGGAGTGGGCAGGTGAAGTAAGGTGTGATACCCGTCTTATATAATATTTTATATAATATAATATTTCCCAGTATTGGAATATTTGCAAATTTCCTGAATTTGACCATTTGCACATTTGTTTGAGAAAGAGCTTTCAAATACATAAGTCATTTTGGAATCTGTTTGAAAATGTCTCAGTTGGGCAAATCTTTCAACGGGCTAATACACAAATTTTGGGGATACTTTCACCATTCTTAAACATGCACACTCTCTCCCTCCCTCTCTCTCTTTCTCTCCCTCTCCACATCTCTCTCTCCCTCTCCCTCCCTCTCCCTCTCCCTCTCTCTCTCCACATCTCTCCCTCTGTCTCTCTCTCTCTGTCTCCCTCTCTCTGTCTCTCCCTCTCTCTCCCTCTCTCTCTCTCCCCACATCTCTGTCCTTCTCTGTCTCTCTCTCTCTGTCGCTCTCTCTGTCTCTCTCTCCACATCTATCTCTCCCTCCCCCTCTCTCCACATCTCTCTGTCTCTCTCTGTCTGTCTCTCCCTCTCTCTCTCTCTCTCTCTCTCTCCACTTCTCTGTCTCTCTCTGTCTCTGTCTCTGTCTCTGTCTCTGTCTCTGTCTCTCTCTCTCTCTCTCTCTATCATCTATCTATCTATCTATCTATCTATCTATCTATCTATCTATCTATCATCTATCTATCTATCTATCTATCATCTATCTATCTATCTATCTATCTATCTATCTATCTATCTATCTATCTATCTATCTATCTATCTATCTATCTATCTATCTATGCTGCTATTTTTAGGGCAATCACCGCCTATTGAAAGCAGGTTGGCCTCAGACAATAAAAAAAAACATGCCCAGAGACTTACAATACCTTTTATTGAAATTTTTCTTCCATTACAAAATGCTGCTCTCACACGGTAAGCTTTTCTGAGAAAGGAAGAATGTGGCGTGATCAAAATTATAAGGTAGTGATGTGGAAGTCAGGGTAAAATCCAGTCTGTTTTGATTTTAATGCAGATTTCTTTGATGGGTATTTAATTTTCATTCACTCCAAAGATGTTAATGTCCGGTTTCTTATTGTAAGTTCTTTTATTCCCTCATACTTTGCCTTCTTCTAATGTTTTTTTTTAGTGGAGCTGCATTTTAAAAAAGGACTGTTCTCTAATTTCACAACCTTCACATTGACTTTTTCATGTGTTCCAAAGAACACAACCTCTGTAGGAGAGGTATGTTTCTCATTAAAAGAATGTGTTTTTCATACCAATTTTTAACCAGAGAATGATGAATGCTACTGGACTCATTAAATGCTATTAACTGTCTGCCCTGTGTCATAATTTTGGTATAAAAGGGAAAGGGAAGGGTTCCCATCGCACAAATGTGCCAGTCGTTCCCAACTCTAGAGGGCGGTGCTCATCTCCATTGCAAAGCCGAAGAGCCAGCGCTGTCCGAAGACGTCTCCGTGGTCATGTGGCCGGCATGACTCAATGCCAAAGGCTCATGGAACGCTGCTCCCTTCCCACCAAAGGCGGTTCCTATTTTTCTACTTGCATTTTTTTGCATGCTATTTGAACTGCCTCAAGGTTTTGTGGGTTCTCCACCATTGAAAGCTTTTAAGAAAAGATTGGAGAGGCATTTGTCTGAAACGGTATCGGGTCTCCTGCTTGAACAGGGAGTTGGACTAGAAGGCCTCCAAGGTCCCTTCCAACTACTCTACTCTACTCTACTCTACTCTACTCTACTCTACTCTACTCTACTCTACTCTACTCTACTCTACTCTACTCTACTCTACTCTACTCTACTCTACTCTATATTCCAATATTTATTGTGTTGTGTTGTATTGTATTGTATTGTATTGTATTGTATTGTATTCTATTCTATTCTATTCTATTCTATTCTATTCTATTCTATTCTATTCTATTCTATTCCTGGTTAGGTAGGAACAGATATTAATTGGTGCCACCACTCTTATCGTCTGAAGAACTTAAAATTGACCCACAGATGCGTTTTATAAAAAAAGCTTATCACATAATGAGCCGAGGTGGCGCAGTGGTTAGGGTGCAGTACTGAAGGCCACTACAGCTGACTGTTATCTGCAGTTCAGCGGTTCTAATCTCACCGGCTCAAGGTTGACTCAGCCTTCCATCCTTCCGAGGTGGGTGAAATGAGGACCCGGATTGTTGTTGGGGGCGATATGCTGACTCTGTAAACCGCTTAGAGAGGGCTGAAAGCCCTAGGAAGCGGTAGATAAGTCTAACTGCTATTGCTATTGCTATTCTATTCTATTCTAAATTTCTTCTGATGACACCACAAGAACTTCACATGACACATCCATACCTGACCCATCAGAAGACCCATCACAAGATCCTGACATGATGGGATCCTCCCCTGACGTGACCTCCCCATCACAAAAGACCCACTGACCACACGAAGCCCTTATATGGAGCAGAACAACATCACTCAACCTCCCTTAAACTCCGCTGGTAAGGAGACACTCAGAAACCAGCTCACCAGCTCTGAGAACGAACCTCCCCCTTCGAAATCATTTATTACTCGACAATTTGTTAGATAGTAATAGACCTGAGCCGAGGAGGGTTCCTTTTTCTTTCTTTCTTTTTTTGTTCTTCTTGCTTTGTGAATGAAAGGCTGATGGAGCGAGCAAGAACAGCCCTTGAAATTTTCTTTGCAATTTGCATGTTTAACAAGGTGCGACCTCAGCTCTGCCACTGGAATTAAGCCGTAGATCTCCTACCAACGCCTGGAGCTCCTGGTTGTGTTTACACAAGGGGTCAAATTCATTCCCGGGTGAAAAATCTTGAAACTGGCAGATCTTTGCAGTCCTCCTAAAGAGCGTCCTCCCCTCTTGAAGGCTGGCCTCAGGAGGGTTTTGCTGGAGAGGGTTATTTCAAGTCAGGATTGGCTACAAAAAAATTCACCCAATTATATCCTGGTTAGGTAGAAACAGATATTAATTGGTGCCACCACTCTTATCGTCGGAAGAACTTAAAATTGACCCACAGAGGCGTTTTATAAAAAAAAGCTTATCACATAATAAATGAAGAACTTAAAATTGACCCACAGATGCGTTTTATTAAAAAAAAGCTTATCACATAGTAAATGTTTTCGTATTTAGAGCTGTGGTGGTACAGTGGTTAAAATGCAGGATTGCAGGCTAATTTTACTGACAGCCAGCAGTTCGATTCTGACTGGCTCAAGATTGACTTGAGCCTTACATCCTTTCAAGGTGAACAAAATGAGGACCCAGGTTGTTGGGGGCAGGAGGCTGACTCTGTAAACCACTTAGAGAGGGCTGTAAAAGCACTGTGAAGCGGTATATAAGTCTAAGTGCTATTGCTATCTTCCTTCTTTCCTTCCTTCCAGTTAGAATGCAGGATTACAGGCTAACTCTGCCTACTGCCAGCAGTTCGATCCTGACCAGCTCAAGGTTGATTCAGCCTTCTATCCTTCCGAGGTTGGTAAAATGAGGACCCAGATTGTTGGGGGGCAAGAGGCTGACTCTGTAAACTGCTTAGAGAGGGCTGGAAAGCACTGTGAAGCGGTATATAAGTCTAAGTGCTATTGCTATCTTCCTTCCTTCCTTCCTTCCTTCTTTCCTTCCTTCCTTCCCAGTGGTTAGAATGCAGCATTGCAGGCTAACTCTGCCCACTGCCATCAGTTTGAATCTCACCAGGCTGAAGGTTGACTCAGCCTCCCGTCCTTCCGAGGTGGGTAAAATGAGGACCCAGATTGTTGGGAGCAAGAGGCTGATTCTGTAAACCACTTAGAGAGGGCTGTAAAGCACTATGAAGCGGTATATAAGTCTAAATTCTATTTCTATTTTAACGCCAGATATAAAGTATGCAGCTTTTACAATTTTTAAAAATAAAATTATGTAGATTTATCATGAAACCCTCGAGGTTAGGAAAGAAAAACAGCTAATAATAGGGTGAATGGACGAGACACATTAGGGTGCGTGCTTATGTGTACGTGTGTGTGTGTGTGTGTGTATTTGTGTTCTTTCGGCTGGCCAAAACAACAACAGCAAAGCCTTGGCTTGATAACGTTACAATTTGGTCCAGACATTTCAATTTGCACGCTTGTTTTCTCCTTGGGGGAAAAATGTGAAGTTGTGTGTACATAGCTTTCAATGTGCTCAGATCCAACAGTCTGTTTCTGCTTTTTTTCATGCCCAAATCCATTGGAGCTTTTCTGCCATATGGTGTCACTGTTGCATATCGACATAAAAAACCAAATCTCTCCAAAAGGGCCTCGTAATCACCATGAAGGTTTTGAAACAAGAAGGCTGGGAAAGGACTTTGGAAGGGACTGAGCAAGTTTTACAAGTTTCTTTGCTAATGGCCAGTTAGTAGTATATTCTCTCTCTCTCTCTCTTTCTCTCTCTCTCTCTCTTTCTCTCTCTTTTTCTTTCTCTGTCTCTCTTTCACTCTCCCTCTCTCTTTCTCTCTCTCTCTTTCTGTCTGTGTCTTTCTCTCTTTTACTTTCTCTGTCTCTCTTTCACTCTCCCTCTCTCTTTTTCTCTCTCCCTCTCTCTTTCTCTCTCTGTATTTCTCTCTTTCTTTCTCTCTGTGTCTTCCTCTCTCTTTTTTCTTTCTCTGTCTCTCTCTTTCTTTCACTCTCCCTCTCTCTTTCTTTCTCTCTCCCTCTCTCTTTCTCTTTCTGTCTTTCTCTCTCTCTCTTTCTCTGTCTCTCTTACCCTCTCTCTGTCTTTCTCTTTCTCTATCTTTCTCTCTATCTTCCTCTTTCTCCCTCTCTTTCTCTCTCCCTCTCTCTTTCTCTCTCTTTTTTGTCTCTCTTTTTTCTCTCTCTCTCTTTCTTTCTCTCTCTTTCTGACTGTCTGTCTTTCTCTCTCTTTTCGCTCTCTCTGTCTCTCTTCCTCTCTTCCTCTCTCTCTCTCTCTTTCTCCCTCTCTCTCTCACACCCACACATACCTGCAGGAAGTGTCGACAAAGTTAATTGGATAACCAGTATTGTGTGATCAAAGCACCCCTTTACAGATAGTTCCCGACTTACAACAACAGTTCATTTCATGACTGTTTGAAGTTACAAGCGGAACCGGAAAAAGCGATGACCGTTTTTCACACTTACGACCGACGACGTTCTGTTCTGATTTACATTCAGATGCTTGACAACCGATTCATACTGATGACGGTTGCAGCCTCCCAGGGTCTCACACACACACACACACGTCTCCTCCTCTCTTTTCTTCCTCTAGCTCTTCTTTTTCTTTTCCCTTTCAACTTTTCCTATTCCGAGAAAGGATGGGGGAAATTGGAGGAGGAGATTTTGCAGCCTGATATTTTTGAATTCAGAGGCAAAATGCAGAAATTGGACACGAGAGCTGCAAACGAATATGTACAAAAACCTACGGAGGCAGGAGAGAAGGAAGGGGGGAAGGAAGGAGGAAAGGAAGGAGGAAAGAAAGGAGAGAAGGAGAGAAGGAAGGAAGGAAGGCGGGAAGGAGGGAATGAGGGAAGGAGGGAAGGGGGAAGGAGGGAGGGAAGGAGGGAGGGAAGGAAGGGGAGTAGGAGAGAAGAAACGGAAGGAAAGAGGGAGGGAAGAAGAAGTAGGAATGTTGTAAGATAAGATGGATCTATGGGATGGTAAGAAAGCAATCTTCAAGTATATTGTCAACTCTAGGGAAAAAAATTGTTATAAATACATATTATTAATAACAGTTATGAGATCATATAATTGTGAATGTATACATGAAATTGATTTTAAAAAAAACACCTATGGAGGCGGTTTATAAGTTCACCCCTAAGTAGCGAGCGGACCTTTCATTCATTTTGTGAGCCTTTTGGAAACATCTTCCGTTAAATTTATGGCACACACCCATGCGTGCCATCTCTCCTTTTCCTTAACGCGATTTCCCATGGGTCCATAATGCATCTTGAATCCTAATTGGAAGGGAAGGATAATGCACCTGCCTAGCAAAATATGACAGGCTAATTGCTGGAGGTTTTTTTCTTCTTCTTCTTCTTCCTCTAAATACAATCACAATAATTAGTCCATCTGAGGCCAGGGATTGTAAGATGGTATAATTACTGTATTTTGTTACATATTAAATTAAGCAATTGCTCTGTGGTGCAGTTTGCAAATGCCAGTCTGGATTTCTTTTTTTCTTTTTTCAGAAAACGCGAACTGTCATGTCATCCCGGTGCATTGCAACTCTAGAATAAAATGCTCACAGCAAAGAAAGCAAGCTTTTGTGGAACAGTCAGAAAAGTAATATTTTAAGGTCAGGAGCTGGCAATCCAGACTTTTGATGTCGCTCCGTGGTTTTTTTTGCCTTTAAGGAGCCCCACTGTGTGAAGGCCGCTGGAAGAGAAAGGCCTAAATTTCTTATCTTGTACAGGAAGAAATTAATTAAAATAATAGCAGTTAACAATAGCAGTTAGACTTATATAGCGCTTCATAGGGCTTTCAGCCCTCTCTAAGCGGTTTACAGAGTCAGCATATCGCCCCCAACAACAATCCGGGTCCTCATTTCACCCACCTCGGAAGGATGGAAGGCTGAGTCAACCCTGAGCCGGTGAGATTTGAACAGCCGAACTGCAGAACTGCAGTCAGCTGAAGTAGCCTGCAGTGCTGCATTTAACCACTGCGCCACCTCGGGTCTTATTCTCTTTCTCTCCATCTCTCTCTCTCTCCCTCCCTCTCTCTCTCTCTCTCTCTCTCTCCATCTCTCTCTCCATCTCTCTCTCCATCTCTCTCTCTCTCCCTCCCTCTCTCTCTCTCTCTCTCTCTCTCCATCTCTCTCTCCATCTCTCTCTCCATCTCTCTCTCTCTCTCTCTCCATCTCTCTCTCCATCTCTCCCTCTCTCCCTCTCTCCCTCTCCCTCTCCCTCTCCCTCTCCCTCTCTCTCTCTCTCTCTCTCTCTCAAGTCCTTGAAACTCCATGCCATTGTGGCTGTATTCCTATAACTCGCTTAACGGATAAATAATTCATTCTTTTTTTCTAGATTCTCAACATTAGAGTGAAGCATTAATGACCCCCATGAAATAAAGCATACGACCCCAATTAAACAAGTTTGCTGCTAGCAGTAAACTTGGAAATTGGGTGAACGGAGCCATTAGGGTTTTCCACTAACCTGGTTTTAATATGTTCTATTATGGGAATGTAAGCGTAGTAGGAGTGTTGAAGGGATCCCGGCAATTTTTTCCTTCTTTTTTTCCCTCCTTTTCGGCCGAAATAATTTCTCTCTGAGCTGCTCCTTTTCTCGTCTGAATCCTTCCATGCATCGTCATTCCTACTGGAATTAAACCATTTAAAAAAATGAAGGAACTGGCAAGGAAAGATTGGTTTGAAACCCCCCTCTCTCAGAGTCTGCGAGTGAGGCAGAAAGTGGGGATGGGAGGGACGCAGCCGTAATTGTCTGAAAGCAAGGTCAACCCTTTAAATGGAGGACGTGTTGCAGTTTTATTGTTATTTCACTTAGGTTTTAATTAGCTTGTGGCGAGAGGCAGTCAGCAGAGTTCTGCCAAACACATTCTCCTCCATTTGCCCGTAAGAAATGCCCCCAAATTTCTTCATTCCTTAATTATTGCATCCTCGGTTTAATTACTGTCAGGAAGGAGAGGCCCAATCGACACGCAGAGAAGGTGGTGGGGCCCATTACACCAAGCCAATGTTTTCATTAGTGAAGTAACTTGGAGGAATCCCTTTCCGGTTTAATTGAAGTTTGGGATATCAGTAAAAGTCGGTACCTCGTATAATAGGTGTCTCTGGGGAAGGCAAGGGGTGCATGAAATGCCACACGCGTCACAACGTCATTCAGGAAAGAACACACGTTGCATAATTCATAAGGTACGTGACCGTAATGGCTTTGTATGGGAGGCAACATAATCAATGCTAGAAGGGAATGGGGTTTGTGGAGTAAAGGAGAAGGAGGAAGAGGAGGAGGAAGAAGACTGTAGTGTACTTGACGGCCTTGGTTGTTTTCTAGAAGGAGGAGGAGGAGGAGGAGGAGGAGGAAGAAGAAGAAGAAGAAGAAGAAGAAGAAGAAGAAGAAGGAAGAAGAAGAAGAAGAAGAAGAAGAAGAAGAAGAAGAAGAAGAAGAAGAAGAAGAAGAAGAAGAAGAAGAAGAAGAAGAAGAAGAAAAATAATAATAATTCACACTTGGCTGGTAAAGGCTTCTTTTGGAGATCTGCAGTTTTCTTTCCCTTCTCCCATGGCCTCTCTTCAAACTATCCTTCTCACCAGTTCTAGCCAATGTGTTTTTAGGGCGCCCTGGAGAACGTTGGAGGTGTTTCTGGAAAGCGCAGCAGGAAAGGCAATCCGTCCACCACAGCTCTTAAAAATGATGGATATGTCATTTGATTTCACAGTGCCTGCATAGCTAACAGCAGCCGCCTTATCTATCCACTGAGCTATTCTTCACCCACAGAGCCACAGAATAGCCCGGACATCTTGGTAGAAGCTTAATTGACTGTAACCTGGAGTCTGTTTTCCCATCAGTCTTCAACTCTGAGCCCATTTCCCCAGGTGATGAATGGGGACAAATGGTTATTTTTTCCCCCTGAGACAATAAAAGAAAGACAAGCAATTGGAAGCAAGCTGAAACAACCACTCCGATTGCCTTCCTCCCTGCTCCATGAAATTGTCTGTTTAATGCAGTGGTGAAATTCAAAACTTTTCACTACTGGCTCTGTGGGTGTGGCTTGGTGGGCGTGGCAGGGGAAGGATGCTGCAAAATCTCCATTCCCACCCCCACTTCCGGGGCCAACCAGAGATGGTATTTGACGGTTCTCTGAACTCAAAATTTCTGCTGCCGGTTCTCCGAACTACTCGAAATTTCCACTACCGGTTCTCCAGAACCTCTTCGATTTAGCAGTTAGACTTAGACTTATATACTGCTTCATAGGGCTTTCAGCCCTCTCTAAGCGGTTTACAGAGTCAGCATATTGCCCCCAACAACAATCTGGGTCCTCATTTTACCCACCTCGGAAGGATGGAAGGCTGAGTCAACCCTGAGCCGGTGAGATTTGAACCGCCGAACTGCAGAACTGCAGTCAGCTGAAGTAGCCTGCAGTGCTGCATTTAACCACTGCGCCACCTCGGCACTCCTGGTTTAATGGCCACCAAATATTCCGTGTTTTTGGAAGGTTGGCCCACTGATGGGGAGAACGTTGATGAATGACAAGCCAGCTTTTGCCCCAGCACAGCAGAGAGTGTCTCACACAGAGATATGAAAGGACCCATTAGACTAAATTAATGAGCAGGCTTGGTGAATGCTTACCTGCTTCAGCTCAGCTTTCACAGATAGAGAAGGTAATTATTTGATTTTGTTTTCAAAGAGATGCTGTGATTCCACTCTTTGGTAGAGAAATAAACTTTTCTACAAGGGCTGTACGAGGGATGTCTGTGTTGTGGCCCGCCAGAGGTCAGCAGAACTAGCAGTGGATTCGGACAGTGAGGAGGTTGGGGAGGAAGATGGGCCAGTCCTGAAGTCTGGGGAAGGCTCGGATGAGGGCTCTGTGTCGGAGGCAGAGAGGGGGCCAGAGCCATCTGGGAGTTATCAGCTGCCTTCGGAGTCAGACATCAGTGAGGCAGAGGAACAGGGGGAGCCCGTTCCCAGTGTGCGCATGCACAGATGAAGGGAACAGCTAAAGAACAGGGGTCGACTTGGGAGGAAGGCCACAGGTGGACGGTGAATGGCCCCTCCCAGAGGACATAAAAGAGGAGGGAAAGGGGAGTGGAGTTTGCAGGAGACAATTAGTTCGCTTAATTGGTTTGTGACTCTCCGAGACTCCTTGCCAAGTTCTGCAGATATCGGCCTGGCAGCTCTCCAAGCCAGATAAGGTCTGTGGCTATAAATCCTCCCTTGAAAGATTTTGTTGGATGTGAATGAGCAGAATTCACAGTCAATTAATAAAAAAAGGGTTTTTTGTCGGAGTCTGCTTCACGGTTTGGGAGAAGCCTAGGTCAGAACAGTCTCCTCATGTGATGATCTTATAATTCACTGGGGCATCAAGTCCAAAGACTCCTGGGTAAGATATGGTTGTCCCTGTTAGCTGACACCATGTGAAGCATTGCATCTACAAGCCTGGATCCAGAAGCTCAGTTAGATGACCTCCTTTCCAAATAAGCTTAAAGGGAAGTTTCATCTTGCTCCACAATGGCATCACTCCATCACGTCTGAGGCCTCTAAGAAGCTTAGTGGGGGTAAGGTAATTGAGGTAGCTAAGTTGAGGTAATCCTCAACTAACAACCACAATTAGAGCTGGAACTTCCATTACTTAGCGATGCAGTCATGTGTCATCAACTTCACCGTGTCCGATTCTGCAACCTTTTAGTTGGCATGGCCATGAAGCGAATCCCACGGCCATGGTTGAATTGAGAGAGCGACAGAAATCTACCAGGTTCCATTTACAAAAAGAAAAGAAAAAAGAAAATGGCGGCCATTGTGTTCCCCCTTCGGGGGAAAAGGGCGGCATATAAATAAAATAAACTTAACTTAAACTTAAACTTACTTAGCATCTGAGCCTGCTGGGGGAGAAAACTTGCACAGGGTAGGGGGAAAAATGGTTTTTTTCCTCCTCTCTCTCAGTTTCCAGAAGAAAAAACAAACGCCTTATTATTTTATCACTACAGCCAATATTACCCTTCAAGGACGTTGAAGAGAAATCAGCCTAGAGAGAGGAGGCCATTCCTTCACCATTCTCTGAAGCCAAGCTAGAACAACTAATGTGTCTTACTGGCCTACTTAAATTCCTGGTTAACTGTAATTAGGAGGCTACTAATGAAGGATCAGACTCTTAATGCTCATTGCTGAAAGGGCCATTGGCAAAGCAACAGGGAAGGCTTAAAGATCTTTTCCCCGCTTCAATCAACACACAGGGATTTTTTAAAGGAAACCAATAGCCGCGTCCTTTAATGCAAAAGAAAACACATGTGTTTTCAAGAGGAACATTTGAAAAACAAAGAAGAGACCCCCATCAATACAGTCTTCATCGTGCAAGCTTTAATTAGACCTTCCTTTGATGTGTGTGTGGGGGGGGGAGATGAGAGTATTGTACAAACCAGTTTCAGGCAAATGTTCTTCCTAAATTGTGGTTTAGAAAGGAAGGAAGGAAAGAAAGAAAAAGAAAAAGAAAGAAAGAAAGAAAGAAAGAGGGAGGGAAGAAAGGGAAGGAAGGAAGGGAAGGGAAGGAAAGGAAAAAAGGAAAGGAAGGAAGGAAGGAAAAAGAAAGAAAGAAAAAAGAAAGAAAGAAAAAAGAAAAAGAAAGAAAGAGAAAGAAAGAAAGAAAGAAAGAGGGAGGAAAGAAAGGGAAGGAAGGAAGGAAAGGAAAGAGAAGGAAAAAAGGAAAGGAAGGAAGGAAAAAGAAAGAAAGAAAGAGAGAAAGAAAGAAAGAAAGAAAGAAAGAAAGAAAAAAGAAAGAAAGAAAGAAAAAAGAAAAAGAAAGAAAGAGAAAGAAAGAGAAAGAAAGAAAGAAAGAAAGGGAGGAAAGAAAGGGAAGGAAGGGAAGGAAGGAAGGAAAAAGAAAGAAAGAAAGAAAAAGAAAGAAAGAAAGAAAGAAAAGATGGGTTTATACGTATTTCCAACAAATAAACAAGCTGGAATAAGAAAATTGGAACAACAACAGCTGGATTTATACATATTAGCTACAAATAAGCATGAAGTTAATGGCTTCTCGGTTGACTGAACCCATTCGGAGTTGATGCTTTTCTGAAAATTTGGTCGTGAATGCTCCGTCTCTTGAATAAATACTTTTCGGAGGTCCCACCTAGAGAGGAAGATGTTAGAAGAAGCTGCTCGTCTCCTCTTTGGGATTTACTAACGCCTGCTTCAAGATTAACCTGACCATCTGGGTCCTTCGCAAAGCGCTGGGACGTCAACACAACAAAGGCTGAACATCTGTCGTGGCACCAACCTGTTGTGGTTTGAGGTTCCAGAGGGGTTTTTCTTCTTCTTCTTTTCCTTCTTCTTTTTTTTTAGGGAAAGAAGACAAACATTGCAGAACAATCAGTGGTATTGTCAGCCTTTATTGTTGAGAGACAAAAAAGGGAAAATGGGACCACAGATGGTTTAGAAAACCATTCTCACCCCACAATGACTTCCTGAGCAAAAAGACAAAAGGAGACAAGATTTCTGCTGATAAGGATTGTAGTCTTCTTTCCTTTAGATGTCACTTCCTGAATAATGAACCCAGAGATTGGGGGGGTGGGCGATGGGGGAAACAACAATACAGCCGGTCAGAAATGCCTGGATGTTCTGTGATTCTTTCTTTTTGTTGAAATCTTGATTTGCTGGCTTCATGTTTTTTATGTCTGATGAAAAAAGCTGGTTGGAAGGGCTAAAGGATGGGGCTCTCGGAAATTGGAGGAAACTTCAGACAAGAAGGAGAAGATCATTTCGCAGTGAGGGAGAGTCAACGTGAGCTTTTCAAGGGCTGGAAGGCTGCTATCATGGCACCCCCTGGTCCTTCTTTTCTCTAAACCAGCCATTCCCAATTCCTGCAACTGTTCCTTGGGTGTGTGTGTGTTTTGTTTTGTCTCTGGGTTTTCAATGCATGCCTTTCAGGCTGTTGGAAGAAACGTCCATCTGGTTGAGTTCCAAGTGGGGAGAAAGAACCTGGAGACATGGATATCGGGGTTCCAAGTAGCATCCCCAAACAAATCAAACGCCAGGTTTCAGGTTTCGTTTTATTTATATGCCGCCCTATTCCCAGCGGGACTCAGGGCGGCTCACAAACCCAAGAGGGGAAGGGAAACACAAGAACTACAAATACAAGCATTTAAAATAACCAACAGACACACAATCGAGAGGGGAGGGGAACTCATCAACTCCAGGCCTGCCGACACAGCCAGGTTTTAACGGCTTTTCGGAAGACCTGGAGAGAGGTGAGGGTCTGAATCTCGGCGGGGAGTTTGTTCCAAAGGGCCGGTGCTGCCACAGAGAAGGCCCTCCCCAGGGTAGTAGCCAGATGGCATTGGCTGGTAGATGGAACCCGGAGGAGGCCAACCCTGTGTGATCTAATGGGTCTTTGGGAGCCAAGGCAAGAAGTTCCTCAAAGTTCCAATTTACAAAGAGAGCCGTGTTGGCACACCTGGGAAAACCCAAATCTGAAAGCTTCCCGGTTTTACCACCCAGTTGAAAGTTCGAGATGTTGCCCCAGCACCCACAAGTCCACCACATGGTCCAATCTCCCACTGCCACATGCTGGCAGCTTCCACCCATCCAGTTCCGGTCAGGTGCAGAGGCGCAGAGACAAAGGATGACCTTGGCTTTCTAGAAAGAATGTTGTTATGGCTGCATAGCGTCTAACTCCGTACTATCCCCTTTCCCATTTCCCCCACAACAGAAAATGCATAGCAGAATGCCTTTTAATTGGAGGAAACTTCAGACAAGAAGGAGAAGATCATTTCGCAGTGTGTGAGAGTCAACGTGAGCTTCTTTTAATGTTGTACGCCGCCCTGCGTCCTTGGGAGAAGGGCGGCATATAAATCGAATAAACCTCAAACCTCAAACTTCTTAATTTTATCACCCAGGGAAATTAACTTCCTACAAGGCGGCCGGTGCATTGTGGGAAGCCTGCTCTACCAAACCATGCATTCTGGTTCTCCATTCTGTCCAAAAACAGCTCCGTTTCGGCAACCTTGTGGGACCCAACTTCCCTTCGACCTCGCTCGACAGATTTTTTTCTTAAGCGTTGATATTAAAATACCCTGGGAGGAGGCGACGTCAATCAGCTGCACTTCAAAAAAGAAAAAAAAAGGAAAAAACGACAACTCCACGAGGGATTTAAAAGGGCTTTGAGCCGATCTTTTTCATTTCAGCTTTGGCTGCTGGTGTTGTGTGAGGCTCTTTCGTCTCCCCGCCTGGCTCTTAAAATCAGGAATATTTCACTTATCGAGGGAGGAGGGGGGGGAGCCTGTCCTGGATCCGGGCAGATCAATCCCGGAGAGACGGGAGGCATTTCTCTTGCAATGACTTGGCACGGCATCAGGCTGGCGGCAAAGCAAGACATTTTAATGGTGACACTGTTGGAAATTTGCAACTCGGTGCAAAAGAGAAAAAAATCTGTTTGGAGGGGAAAGAGCCAAGTTCGTGAGTCAGCAAATGGCCAAGGAAGTTTGTTTACCCTTCTAGGTTGCATTTCTTGATCCCCTCCAGTATGACTGGGCTGAAGCGTTTTTTTGCAAACTAGCTCAGATGCATGCATGATGGGTTTTTAAAAAAGAAATATGTTTTGTCCCTTAACTTAAGTACCTGATTTCCCCTTGCACATACAATATGTGCCAGTCGTTCCCGACTCTAGGGGGCGGTGCTCATCTCCGTTTCAAAGCCCAAGAACTAGCGCTTTCCGAAGACGTCTCCGTGGTCATGTGGCCAGCATGGCTAAATGCAGAAGGTGCATGGAACGCTGTTCCCTTCCCACCAAAGGTGGTCCCTATTTTTCTACTTAACGTGCTTTCGAACTACTAGGTTGGCAGAAGCTGGGACAAATTGTATTGTATTGTATTGTATTTGGTTTATTTGTATGCCGCCCTTCTCCGGGAGGGACTCAGGGCGGCGAACAACTCAGGGGGGAAAGGGGACATAAACAACAGTACACATAATTAAAATACACGAAAATCACACAGCCATACCAGTCGAGAGGGGAGGGGAACTCATCAACCCCAGGCCTGCCGGCACAGCCAGGTTTTGACGGCTTTCCGGAAGGCCTGGAGAGAGGTGAGGGTCCGGATCTCCGCGGGGAGTTCATTCCAAAGGGCCGGATCTGCTACAGAGAAGGCCCTCCCCCGGGTAGTAACCAGATGGCATTGGCTGGTAGACGGAACCCGGAGGAGGCCGACCCTGTGAGATCTAACGGGTCTTTGGGAGGTAATTGGCAGCAGGCGGTCTCTCAAGTACCCAGGTCCAATACCATGAAGGGCTTTATAAGTTACGACTAGCACTTTGAAGCGTATCCGGAGACCGATCGGTAGCCAGTGCAGCTCGCGGAGGATAGGTGTAACGTGGGTGTACCGAGGCGCACCCACAATCGCTCGTGCGGCTGCATTCTGGACGAGCTGAAGTCTCCGAATACTCTTCAAAGGCTGCCCCATGTAGAGTAAATAATGGGAGCTCACTCTGTTACGCGGCGCTAGGGATTCGAACGGCCGAACTGCCGACCTTTCTGATCGACAAGCTCAGCGTCTTAGCCCCTGAGCCACCTCTTAAGTACCTGGTAGCCCTCAACGTATGACCACAAGTGAGCTAAGAACCTATGTTGCTAAGTGAGGAATTTGGAGATGCAGCCCTGCACTCTGAAAATGGAAGAGCCTGGGAAGCTAGAATGGACAACAAGGAAGGTTCTGGAAAGTGAGTGTTTGATGGTGGGTGTACAGGTAGTCCTTGACTTATGACCACAATTGAGCTCAATATTTATGTGGCTAAGTGAGACATTCGTTAAGTGGGTTTTGCCCCGTTTTTATGACTTTTTATGACTTAAGCGCACCACGGCAGTTGTGAAGCTAGTCACACCGCTGTTGACTTGACTTGTCGGAAGGTCGCAGGAGGAGAACACAAGACCCCAGGACACTGGAACTGTCACAAGGGCATGTCAGTTTCCAAGCCTCTGAGTTTTGATCACGTGACCATGGGGATACTCCAAGGGCTGTAAGTGTGAAAAATGGTCTTAAGTCTCTTTTCAGTGCCGTTGTAACTCCGAATGGTCATTAAGTGAACTGTTGTAAGCCCAGAGCTACCTGTAGTGCCTCTTGCTTGAGCAGGAGGGTTTGACTAGAAGACCTCCAAGGCCCCATCCAGCGATATTCTGATGGATGATCTCTGCATTAATACTTTACCTGTGGCTATAATCGTTTTTCTCGGAATGCAAATGTCCGGACTTCATAACTATTCTGAATGTGTTTTTATCTCATTTCCCAGGGTGTTTGGACATAGCTTTGCAGTGTGGAAGGACACTGAAACCCGTGATAATTGCAATGTTCTCTGCTTTAATTTATTTGAAGTTGCCCAAGGTGCATTAGATAGCCCTATCAAGGTATATTAGGCAGCGTTCACACATCGGGAGGGCTCGGCTAGGTTGGATGGAGTTAAAATCCTTGAAATCTGCTGAACTAAGAGTATAGTAATTGCAACAGGATATGCTAAATTAGCCTTATATGAAACTCCATTGCTAGCCGAGGTGATTTCCTAGCTGTGTTTCTTCCACAACGTCTTCCTGGGAGTGTCTAGAATCTTAACATCACCTTAAGAGTAAATATTTCTAACATAACAATCTCAAGAAGGTGCAACTTGGTTTATCCATTAAGTAGAATTGGTCGATTTGGCTTTCTTCTCACCGTGTCCAAGTTCCATCCCATGGCTGAACATACAGACAACTATGGGCTGTTTCTCACCAAGGAAAGGACCAAACAACATTCTCACCTCTAGGATGGATGGAGGATGGATGGATGGATGGATGGATGGATGGATGGATGGATGGATGGATTCCTGGACGGATGGATGAGGGATGAGGGATAATGGATGGATGATGGATAGATGGATGATGGATGATGGATGGATAGATGGATAGATGGATAGATGGATAGATGGATAGATGGATAGATGGATAGATGGATAGATGGATAGATGGATAGATGGATAGATGGATAGATGGATAGATGGATAGATGATGGATAGATGGATAGATGGATAGATGGATAGATGGATAGATGATGGATAGATGGATAGATGGATAGATGGATAGATGATGGATAGATGGATAGATGGATAGATGATGGATAGATGGATAGATGGATAGATGATGGATAGATGGATAGATGGATAGATGGATGAGAGATGATGGATGGATGAGGGATGAGGGATGAATGAATATGAATAGATAGATGATGGATGGATAGATGGATAGATGGATAGATGGATAGATGGATAGATGGATAGATGGATAGATGGATAGATGGATAGATGGATAGATGGATAGATGGATAGATGGATAGATGGATAGATGGATAGATGGATAGATGGATAGATGGATGGATAGATGGATAGATGATGGATAGATGGATGGATAGATGGATAGATGATGGATAGATGGATAGATGGATAGATGGATGAGAGATGATGGATGGATGAGGGATGAGGGATGAGTGAATATGAATAGATAGATGATAGATGGATAGATGGATAGATGGATAGATGGATAGATGGATAGATGGATAGATGGATAGATGGATAGATGGATAGATGGATAGATGGATAGATGGATAGATGGATAGATGGATAGATGGATAGATGGATAGATGATGGATAGATGGATAGATGGATGAGAAATGATGGATGGATGAGGGATGAGGGATGGATGAATATGAATAGATAGATGATGGATGTTGGATGATGGATGGATAGATGGATGAGGGATGAGGGATGGATGGATGGATGGTTATATGGATGATGGATGGATGATGGATGGATAGATGGATGATGGATGAGGGATGGATGGATGAGGGATAGATGGATCATCTAGATCAGGGGTCTCCAACCTTGGCAACTTTAAGACTTGTGGACTTCAACTCCCAGAGTTCGTCAGGTATCAAAGCTGGCTGAGGAACTCTGGGAGTTGAAGTCCACAAGTCTTACAGTTGCCAAGGTTGGAGACCCCTGATCTAGATCATCTCCAACAAGAACTGGAGATCCAAATTGGAGCCCACCCACAATCATAGATGCTTCTCCAGTGACCTTGGGCCAGTCCCTCCCTCTCTTGTCAACCAACCTGCAGGATCTCACAAGATTATGATGGACAGATTAGGAGGAGACTAAATATATTTCTCTGAGTTTCAGGAAAGATGATCAAGCTAACAACAGAACAGTAAAGAAGACACAACTTGTTTCACGTCTCATGTTCCCTACTACACATTGCAGCAGGAAACTCCATTGGAGTAGAGTATAAAACACTGATACTGTCTTCAGTTCATTAATGAACGGCTGGGAGAGGTTGGAAGCTTCTTCTTGCAACTCCAGAGGCAAATCTATGTGGTACTGATCGTGTCTATCTCAAGGCCGTCTCGCCGTGTTTCCCTGTGATCCTTCTCCAAATGTCTCGTAAAAGAGATGTGAGCCAGTTGAGGGTGAAGGAGACGTTCTTCTGGGTCTCTTCAAACGCTTGCCATCTTACAGATTGTAGAGGAAAGAAAAGGATGAGTTGCCAATGGAGAAAAATTCAATTCTTGATCTATATCTGTGAGGTCAAACGAGAGATGGGAGTTCTCCCTCATCCTTCTCCAACTTTGAGGGGCTCCTCCTGGCTCCAAGGTGTTCTTCTCCGCCTCTCCCAGATTCCTGATAATTCGCTGCGAACCACAGCCAAGGCCTTGCCAGCGAAATGAAATGACCTGTCATATTTCAGAATGGATCTGGTAAACAAAACAAACTTTCCCAGGCTGCAATTTATATCCAGAGAAAAGTGTTTCCAGATTGGAGTAGCTGCTCATGTCATTTGTCTTCCCAAGGGCTGGAGAGCAGCGTTGAGCTCCTAAATTTAAATGTTCATGGTCCGTGATTTCTAGCCTGCAAGTTTGCTGACGGTTAAGTATTCGCAAGTTGCTTCTGGAATTTGCCTGGTTATCTCTTTTCCAGGTGGGCTCTCGGTTCAAAGGCTTACATTTCTCTCCGCTACACACACAGAGAGACACACAGACACACACACACACACACACCTGCACACGGACACACAAAGGCTTCTGCAGCTTCTTTGGTATCTCGAAACTGATAACCAGGCTGCGCGGCTGATTTACATACATTAAAAATCCTTACAGTAAAGAGGCTTTGGGTGCTACATAAAGGATAAGGATAGAGCCGAGGTGGCGCAGTGGGTAAAGTGCAGCACTGCAGGCCACTTCAGCTGACTGTTATCTGCAGTTCAGCGGTTCAAATCTCACCGGCTCAAGGTTGACTCAGCCTTCCATCCTTCCGAGATGGGTGAAATGAGGACCCGCATTGTTGTTGGGGGCGATATGCTGACTCTGTAAACCGCTTAGAGAGGGCTGAAAGCCCTATGAAGCGGTATATAAGTCTAACTGCTATTGCTAACTGCTATTGCTAAGTTGTCAGCATTGGGTAGAACTCACCAACAGACCAAGGCTATCGTAAATACCCCCTTGGGGAAACCCACTCTCAAACCAAAATATGATTTTTGGGGGGAAATAATAACAGTTTGCATTAGTTTCCACGTGCTTTGAGTTCCTTGATTAAATAAGAAAACCAAGGGAGGCAGAAGGATTCTAGAGAACCCTGTGTCAGGAGGTTCTATGGGGCAGAGGAGACCAAACCAGAGCCTCCACAGAAGACTAAAAACCTCCTTCTGTTGAGATTGGCTTCAGGAACAAAAGCTTGCAAATCTGATTTTGGTTGCCCTCATTTTATATGCATGCCAATTTGGGAGCAGGGGGGCGGGTTCCTCTCTGTCTGAGATGTTTTATAAACCATGTTTTATAAATCAGGCACATTCTGGTGAGAGAGGTTTCCTGAGGATGGGCTCCAGCAGGAGTGAAATTCAACAGGTTCTGGCAGGTTCTGGAGAACCAGTAGCTGAAATTTTGAGTAGTTCGGAGAACCGGCAAATACCACCTCTGGCTGGCCCCAAGAGTGGGGAGGGAATGGGATTTTGCAATATCCTTCCTCCCTCCCCCCTCTAAGCAGTTTACAGAGTCAGCCTCTGCCCCCCAACAATCTGGGTCCTCATTTTATCCAGCTCGGAAGGATGGAAGGCTGAGTCAACCTTGAGCCGGTCAGGATCGAAGACTTCATCTTGATCTAATTTATATTGCAGACACTACAGATAAAAAAAATAAAGCTGACTTCGAAGTAAGTAAATAGAAATGCAAGCTTTTCTTTCTTTCTTTCTTTCTTTCTTTCTTTCTTTCTTTCTTTCTTTCTTTCTTTCTTTCTTTCTTTTTTGCAAAGCCAAAAAAATAGAAACACCCTGGTCAATGACATTCATTTTCGAGTTAATTTATGTTGATGCACCGGTGCAGAACAAATCTGGCTTTTTGGCAAATATTAAATATGAAACCCTTTTGATGACAGATGTTTTAATGGAAAGGCCACTTATTTAAGGAGAGCCCGGCTCTGGATATCCGCTCCTATTTCTGCAAAAACTAAATGTGGCCCCAATGTGGGTGTAGAACAGATTTTTCTCAAGCTCGCGTCCTCTGGATGTGGCCGCCTTGGCAAGCAATGAAGGGAACTGAAGTCCAACATCTGTTGAAGACGCCAGATTAACTCTCGCAGTTTCTCCCTTAAGCAGCCGGTTAAAAGAGCCGTGCTTATTTCCTTTATGTTACATCCAATATTCTCCCGATTCAAATTTGGGGCTGGGAAAAGGTCCCAGTGGGGTAGATAAGATGTTCGTTTAAATACATTTCGATGGTGCAAATCATGCATTTTTGCCCAGGGAACGATTGATCACAAATGACATCATTTTCTCAGCATTTGCAAGTTGGCGTTGTGGCTCACATGATATTATTCCTGGCATATCCTGGATACCTGTGGTGTGAATGCTTGAGCCTCTACTTAAAGAGCATGGATGTCGCCATGAAATAAAGGATTGATTTAGGTTGAAAGACAACAAAAGACACCCTAAAAATTGAAGTCTGCCTTGAGTTCGTTTCTTCTTCGGTGACTTCAGAAGTTGGAAGGGACCTTGGAGGTCTTCTAGTCCAACCCCCTGCCTAGGCAGGAAACCCTAGACCATTTCAGACAGATGGCTATCCAACATTTTCTTAAAAGACTTCCAGTGTTGGGGCATTCACAACTTCTGGAGGCAACTTCTGTTCCACTGATTCATTGCTCTAACTGTCAGGAAATTTCTCCTCGGTTCTAAGTTGCTTCTCTCCTTGATTAGTTTCTACCCATTGCTTCTTGTCCTACCCTCAGGTGCTTTGGAGAATAGCTTGACTCCCTCTTCTTTGGGGCAACCCCTGAGATATTGGAAGACTGCTATCATGTTTCCCCTAGTCCTTCTTTTCATTAAACTAGACATACCCAGTTCCTGCAACCGTTCCTCGTATGTTTTAGCCTCCAGTCCCCTAATCAACACAATACAATATAATAGCAGAATTGGAAGGGACCTTGGAGGCCTTCTAGTCCAACCCCCTGCCTAGGCAGGAAACCCTATACAGTTTCAGACAAATGGCTATCCAACATCTTCTTAAAGACTTCCAGTGTTGGGGCATTCACAACTTCTGAAGGCAAGTTGTTCCACGGATTAATTATTCTGACTGTCAGGAAATTTCTCCTCAGTTCTAAGTTGCTTCTCTCCTTGATTAGTTTCCACCCATTGCTTCTTGTTCTACCCTCAGGTGCTTTGGAGAACAGCTGGACTCCCTCTTCTTTGGGGCAACCCTTCAAATATTGGAATACTGTTATCATGTCACCCAGGGGTAGGTTTCAATTTATTTTACTATCGGTTTGCCTGTGCATGCATACGTGCAGTTATAAGAGGAGGATTATCCTGTATTTTAGTTGGGACTTTCCTCTTATTGGCCACTGTTATCTAAACTCATAACTGGAAACCTTTTGCTGGTCATCTCCTCAAATTGGCGAGTAGCCTTATTGCGTTGTTGGAAGACACGTCCATCTGGGTTCAATTCCAAGTGGGGGAAAAGACACTGGAGACATGGAGGCTGCTTGGAAAGATGGTTTGATGATGGACAGGATCACGCGGTTTGAGCTCCTGTACAGAAAAGGGGGATCATCAGGTGCTTCCAGATGTTGGGTGAAGAAGAAACGAGACCGAGATGCTGAAAGTCCCTCGTTTTATGCCCTCTCTGGCCTTTGATCTTGATCTTGTATTCTGATTGGTTGTCAGATTCCCACGGAGCCATGCAGGGGCAACTCTCTAGGCTGCGTTTTGAGTTCCCAAGTTTGGTTGAGTCCTCAGATGCCATGTGGTGAGTTGGGTAAAGGGCTAATACTATCATGCCTTAATCCCATCACCCTGGAGCGGAAATGGGGGGAGATCTTTGCTATGTAGAATAGACCGACTCAGGCCTTTTAATGGCCCATTGATAAAGATGGGGGAGAGGCTGCGTTTCTGCCTCTCTTGAGTTTCTACTTCTCTTTTCAGGGGAAATATTCTGCCTTTTTAAAAATATTTCCTAGGATATTTCACTCTTCTAGGAGGTGTTAACTTCCCACAGCATGAAGGACAAGAGACAGATAGCAGGGCAGGATCTGAATTTGAGGGATGATGGCTTCCCTCTCATGTTTAAAACAGGAGCTTCATTTGCAAAGAAGCAACCGATTGGCATTGGAGACGGTTCACGCATTTAGCAGCCTCTCTCTCTCTCTCTCTCTCCCTCTCTCCCTCTCTCTTTCTCCCCCTCTCCCCGTATTTTTTATTTCTAAACCTTGTATTTGCCAGGGAAGAACACCCTTGGCAGTCTGCGTGCCGGGAAGAGATTGCATTGGTTTTCAAAGTTCAGAATCTTATTACAGTCCTTCGAACGGCGATATTCTTTCCCCGCAGGAAAAGATTGGATCTGAAATACCGTGACAAATTTTCTCGTCATAATCTCCCTTGGAGTTTTCGGCAATTATTCTCCTTGTGGACTGAATTAACCTCCATCCGGGTAGGAATTCATCATCCCGGCCCTTAAATCTCCAGAGTGCTCTTTTCCTTTACAAAAGAGATTAGAGAAGAGAGAGGAAGCGAAGAGAC
>NW_028261382.1:2245240-2262740 GCF_051295495.1 Thamnophis sirtalis
TAGAACTCACAGTCTCCTAGCAATTAACCCAAAGTCACCCAGCCAATTTCCATGCCTAAGACGGGACTAGAATTCACTGTCTCCTGGTGATTGGCTCAAAGTCACCCAACTGCCTTTCATGCCTAGGTTAGGACTAGAACTCACAGTCTCCTAGCAATTAACCCAAAGTCACCCAGCCAATTTCCATGCCTAAAACGGGACTAGAATTCATTGTCTCCTGGTGATTGGCTCAAAGTCACCCAACTGCCTTTCATGCCTAAGGTAGGACTAGAATTCACTATCGCCTGGTTTCTAACCTCATGCTAGAAACAAGACATAATGTGAACAAAAGAAGTTTAGATCTGTACTATGATTTTTTCCCCACCCACCCACATGTCTATTTGTTTTTATTCTATGCTGGCTGGGAAATTCTGGGAGTTGAAGTCCAACCAAAGTTACAGAGGTTGACAAACCCTGTTATTGCAAAACTACTCTCTGTTCATCCACTCATCCATTCATCACCCTTTCTCTTTCTGTCTTTCTTTATAAATCATTTATGACCCCTCTACACACCCAGGCAAAACAATTCTTGGTGCAGAATACGAGAAATGTATAATGTATAACACACCACTAAGGAGTAAGACTGGTCCAACGATGCGCTCTCTCACCCCAGATG
The DNA here is from genome assembly GCF_051295495.1 of Thamnophis sirtalis. Taxonomy (NCBI): domain Eukaryota; kingdom Metazoa; phylum Chordata; class Lepidosauria; order Squamata; family Natricidae; genus Thamnophis; species Thamnophis sirtalis. The sequence goes on from NW_028261382.1 coordinate 2,245,896, forward strand.
GAATCAACAACCAAATCGGCATCAAAATTAAAGATATAACAACTCTAAAATGGTTTCTAAAATGCCTGGGGAAAATAATCGGCTTTCGCTCTTGGTGTTGGAAGATCCAGATGTTGGCATTGGCAGGGCCGGATTGAGATGAAAAGAGGCCCTAGGCTATTCCACTTACGAGGCCCTTTCACCTCCCATTTTTAAGTTTGTAAATTACACGAGAGACAATAAAATACATCATTACTGTGATATATATCAATATATATCAGCACAAATAAAAAACACAATATAACAAAGGCAACAGTAAAAATATTGGGTTTCTGTCGTGATGGACTCTTGTGACGAGCCGATTGACAGATGATGGAAGCAGTTAGCTTCCTCCCATAATTGGGGCTTATCAGGGGTTGTAAAAATCTAATAGATACCTTTCACCCTGGCTTCGCTGATAACGGATAAGAGTCTGTGGCCTAATGGCTAAGATTTCTGCCTAGTATGTAATATAGCCCAGGTTCAAATCCCAGTAAGGGTATGGCTAGCTGATGAGAGCTAAATAGCTTGAAATAGATCTATACTAGTCTCCCTTTATTTATTTATCAGCACAAATAAAAAACACAATATATATCAATATATATAGCTGGCCTCCCGACGGAGGGCGGCTCTGCTCTGCGGCAAAGGCAGCGAGGCCAGCCGCCTGCCCTGCTGCGCTCAGCTGCCCGGCTCGGCCCCCTCGCCCTCACCTGCCTGGCCGCTGGTGGGCTCCGCGTCGACGGGGCGGCTACTGGGAGCGGCCGCGCCTCTCGCCCGACCGCCGGTGCCGGGAACGTGGGCGGGCTCCCCAACTGCCGCGGCTCTGGAACGATCTTAACCAATACATTTTTATGTTTGTTTATTAGTCATCTGCGTAGAATTTCTCCTTATTTTCGGTTCAGTGTTTTAGTGTTCACTGTTTTTAGAATAGTGTAACTTTAATTTTGCTAACAATTTGTTGTTGTTTTTTAAAAAAAATATTTTTATTAGTAAAAGAAAAATAGAACAACCAATAACTGGTAAAAAACAGTACAACATTCACTGTTTCGCTTTACATTTGACTGCGTTTCAAGACGTTCCCATAATATCAAAATCCTTATAGACATCAGAGGTTAGATATCTTCTCCCCTCCCTCCATCTTTCCTTCCCTTGTTTCTTCTTTCCCACTCCCCTTCCTTCCCTCCCTCCTTCTCTCCTTCCCTCCTTCCTTCCCTCCTTTCTTTTCCTGTCCTACCTTTCCTTCCCTCTCTCTTTCCTCTCTTCTTCCCCCCCTCCTTCTCTCATATCTTCCCTCCCTCCTTCCCTCCTTCCCTCCTTCCTTCTCTTCTCTTAAGTTCCCTCCTTTCTTCCCTCCTTCCCTCCTTCCTATCTACTCTCCTTCTCTCCTTCCTTCCCTCCCTCTTGCCCTCCTTGCTTCCCTGCCTTCTTTCCTCTCTCCTTCCTATCCCACTTTCTTCTCTTTCTTCTCACCTTTCCACCTCTCCCTTCCCTTCTCTCCTTTCTCTTCCTCCTTTTTTTAACCTTCCCCCCCTTCTTCTACCCTTCCCTTTTTCCCATTCCTCTCCTTTCTCCTCTCCTCTAATTTTGCTAACAATTTGAATGTAGTCCCCTCTTGATCTCGAGGCCCTAGGCTGAAGCCTAGTTAGCCTATAGGGAAATCCGGCCCTGGGCATTGAAGCCACTTGTCTGGAGATGACGCTCGAAGTATATGGTTTCCATCCCTTCCATCTTGATTTCGTTTCAGCCTGGACACTTAAGGAAGAGTAGCTAATTTTGAGGAGAGATGCTCTTTCAGGCAAACATTTATCATTTGCTTCCCCTGCTTTAAAATGCTACCAAAAAAACACCTCACCGAAGCAGCACCGCAGGTCATCTGTCATCCTCCAGAAGATTGAAGAGGCTTCCTTGTGCATTTATGTTGGCAATTCCAAGCCAGAAAAGAACATTTTGTACCGTGTGGATACACTAAATCCTTGAATTATAAAATCAATCCCTCCCAGATGCTTCTATTACGGGTTTCCTGCCACTTGGGTCGGAGGAGGCGAGAGAAAGGTTGACCTCTCTTGCCTGGACCAGATTTCTCAGACAGCTTCTTATATCTGCCTGTTTCAGCCTATTATGGGATGGATGTCTTTCTGGGAAAGGCCTCTTGTGCTCCTCGCATCCAAAGGTTGGCTCTTTTCTTTCTTGTGCAGCTCTTTTAAGTTCTGCCGCAAAAGTTGCTAATTTGATCAGAAAGGACGCTGGGAATGTCATGGCCAGGGGTGAAGAGAAAAATATGCTTTTCTTCTTCTTATTTTGTTCAGGCAAAATAAATTTAAACTCTCCTCTGCAGAAGAAAGTCCGATCCTTTGGTTTTGGTTCTGGAACCAAGGCATTTTCAACATTGGGATGGCGACATAGAGTAGCTTTTCCATGCCATGAACTTTGAACTCTCTTGCTATTGAATTGATTCTTTCTGTAAATCCAGAGGTATCTTTTTAATAAATATGCTTGCTTCTTTCTTTCTTTCTTTCTTTCTTTCTTTCTTTCTTTCTTTCTTTCTTATTTCCTTCCTTCCCCTCCTTCCTTCCCCTGCCTCCCTCTTTTCTCCCTTTTTCCTACCCTCCTTCCTTCCTTCCCTCCTTCCAACTGCCTTCCTGTCTGCCTTCCTGCCATCCTCCTTTCTCATCTCCCTCCCTCTCCCCTTCCTTCCTTCCTTCCCTCCTTCCAACTGCCTTCCTCTCTGCCTTCCTGCCATCCTCCTTTCTCATCTCCCTCCCTCTCCCCTTCCTTCCTTCCTTCCCTCCTTCCAACTGCCTTCCTGTCTGCCTTCCTGCCATCCTCTTTTCTCAATTCCCTCCCTCTACCCTTCCTTCCTTCCTTCCTTCCTTCCTTCCTTCCTTCCTTCCTTCCTTCCAACTGCCTTCCTGTCTGCCTTCCTGCCATCCTCCTTTCTCATCTCCCTCCCTCTCCCCTTCCTTCCCTCCTTCCAACTGTCTTCCTGTCTGCCATCCTGCCATCCTCCTTTCTCATCTCCCTCCCTCTACCCTTCCTTCTTTCCTTCCTTCCTTCCATCTGCCTCCCTGCCATCCTCCTTTCTAATCTCCCTCCCTCTCCCCTTCCTTCCTTCCTTCCCTCCTTCCAACTGCCTTCCTGTCTGCCTTCCAGCCATCCTCCTTTCTCATCTCTCTCCCTCCCTCCCTCCCTCCTTCCTTCCTTCCTTCCCTCCTTCCAACTGCCTTCCTGTCTGCCTTCCTGCCATCCTCCTTTCTCATCTCCCTCCCTCTCCCCTTCCTTCTTTCCTTCCTTCCCTCCTTCCCATTGCCTGCCTGCCTGCCTTCCTGCCATCCTCCTTTCTCATCTCCCTCCCTCCCTCCTTCCCACCCCCTAATAATCCAACAGTCTTTTAAAAGACACCCTCCTGGCCTTGCTCCATGTTAAATTCAGGGCACCAGGGCTCCTTTGGAAAGGTTTTTTTTGGGGGGGAGGGAGGGACATCTATTTCGTCCTGCCTGCAATCAGTCTGCAAATGAATGAAGCATGATATGATTTCTGGGCTCATTGGGGGGGGGGGGAGTCTCATTTTCTTCTTCATCAGATCTGTTGCAATCATGCCGACTCTGCAGTATTGCCTTTTGGATGCTGTCAAGCCTAAATGCACCATCTCCCAAGTAGGTAGTTGGTTAGAAACATCCACTCTTGGCTTTCCTGCTGGCATCCTTCCAGGAAATTGCCTCGAAACCCCTTGAAACCTCCGTGAGATCTTCTGGGTATCTGCAAAGCCATCCGTTTTCTTTAACAAGGTTATAGAGCAGGGGGGAGCCTTAAAGTTTAAGTATCCCAGAAAAAGCAGGATGCCTCTTCCCTTAGAAGCACTGAGCCCCCCAAAGGACTCGAATCCTTTTAACGTGACTGGTTTCAAGATCTCTGACATTTTGATGGAGAGAATGGAGAGGCCATCAGTTCAAGCGTGGAGATTAGTGAAATGTTAGCTTGAGGTTCTTTCCTTTTTTTTTTAACCTTCCATATTTTGGGGGGAATAAGCTCCCTTTGTCTCAGTTGGATAATCCATCAATTTTTCAATGTCGACCCCTGGATTTTAGAGGTAAAACGTGGTAAAGGTGGACTTTCTATTGCATTATCAAACTTTGCACCCAGGGTTAAGATTTGAGGAGCCTCGTGGCTTTCTGGAAAAAAGCAAATGGACAGAGAAGTTCTTATATGCACAGACATCAGAAATCACCATGTTGGAGGAGGAGGAAAGATCGTGGAGAATTTACAGAAAGGTGCAGTTAATTCAATACAAGAATCATATTTTTTTTTTGCACACAGCCAACCAGAGGTGGTATTCAGGCAGTTTGGATTGGTTCCGGCGAACTGGTAGTGAAAATGTTGAGTAGTTTGGAGAACCGGCAAATATCACCTCTGGCTGGCCCCGCCCCCGATCTATTCGCTGCCTCCCAGCTGATTGGCTGGGTCTTTTCTTGTTGCTCTGCACAGGAGAACGGAGCTGGAAAGCAGGTTAGTGGTGTGGGGAGGGAATGGGGATTTTGCCGTATCCTTCCCCTGGAGTGGGGAGGGAATGGGGATTTTGCAGTATCCTTCCCCTGGAGTGGGGAGGGAATGGGGATTTTGCAGCATCCTTCCCCTGGAGTGGGGAGGGAATGGGGATTTTGCAGTATCCTTTCCCTGGAGTGGGAAGGGAATGGGGATTTTGCAGCATCCTTCCCCTGGAGTGGGGAGGGAATGGAGATTTTGCAGTATCCTTCCCCTGGAGTGTGGAGGGAATGGGGATTTTGCAGTATCCTTCCCCTGGAGTGGGGAGGGAATGGGGATTTTGCAGTATCCTTCCCCTGCCACACCCACCAAGCCACACCCACAGAACCTGTAGTAAAAAAATTGAATTTCATCACTGCCTTCAGCTCTAATGGAGCCCGTCTGTGTGCGTTGCTATGACCACTGATGGCAGCCAACCCGTAGCCATGGCTGGCTTTCTGGTTCTTAATGATTCTATCACTACCCCACTCAAAAAACTGATTCTTCTTTCCAGGATCCATGGATTATCCACTTCAAAAAAAAATAGGAGAGATTTCCCAGGGGTTCTCTCTCTGTTTACTCCTTCACATCTGTGAAATGGAGTTAATTAAAATGTCCGCTGGTTCTCTGCACTTCACTACAGGGAGGGAATTTACTTTTCCTTTCTATTTTGGCACAGGTGTGCATGAATATTCACGGATGCTCCTGGGAAGAATGAAGAACAAAAGCTTGTTTCTTGGGGAGTGGCCCAGGTAAAAATCAGGCATGGGTTCAACGTGCCCTTCTAAGCGGTGTAAAGAAATCCCTCCTTGGGCGGGAGGTTCAATGAAGGGTCCACCCCGCAATACATTTCCTTTCCTTCGATGACAGATTTAGTTAGAAAAATCCCGTGCTTCCTTCCCGTACGAAAATGGGAAAATATCTGTTGCCAAGCCAGACAGTTGTTAAGTGAGTTTTGCCCCATTTTATGACCTTTCCTATAGGGATGCGGTGGCTCAGTGGCTAAGACGCCGAGCTTGTCGATCAGAAAGGTTGGCAGTTCGGCGGTTCGAATCCCCAACGCCGCGTAATGGAGTGAGCTCCCGTTACTCGTCCCAGCTTCTGCCAACCTAACAGCTTGAAAGCACATAAATAAATGCAAGTAGAAAAATAGGAGCCACCTTTGGTGGGAAGGGAACAGTGCTCCATGCTCCTTGGGCGTTGAATCATGCCGGCCACATGACCACGGAGACGTCTCTGGACAGTGCTGGCTCTTCAGCTTTGAAACGGAGATGAGCACCGCCCCCTAGAGTCGGGAACGATTAGCACATATGTATGAGGGGAACCTTTACCTTTCCTGCTACCGTTGTTAAGTGAATCACTGCAGTTATTAAGTTAGTAACAGGCTTAATATATCTGGCTTTCTCATTGGTTTTCCTTGTCAAAAGGGGATCACATGATCATCCCCAGGAACACTGCAACCATCATAACTATGAGTCAGTTGACAAGCATCCGGATGTAAACCACGTGATCACAGGGATGCTGCAATGGTCATAAGGGTGAAAAAACGGTTGTAAGTCACTTTTTTCAGGGCCGTTGTAAAACTTTGAATGGACACTAAATGAAGCGTTTGTAAGTGGATAATTAACTTTAATTATCTGCCAAATTTGAGGAATGCGATAAGGCAGATTCAGCGTCAATGTTGTGTTTGTGTTTGCTTAAATTGAAGAGATAGGGAAGCCTCGTATAAGTAACCTTAGGTTGAAAATATTTCCCAGAAAGATATGATTGTTTGGCGTATTTGTGGTTTCGGAGTCTTGCTTGCAATTAAAAATATACTTCCTTGTTGTCTTCCTGGGTTGAAAACGAGGCAAGCATTTTAGACGGAGCCCGATTCATTGCCATTCCAAATGCGTTCTCCACTTTGCAGGATTTTATGTACGGTTTCTACCTCTTGAACTTGGCAATAAACGCACCAAAAGTGCTTTGCAAAACCTGGAGTTTTATTGGCTGCTCCTGCTGGAATCTTCTTTGACAAAGAACAGATTGACCGGAGGAAGTTTATGGAAGAAGATTTTATGTCCTTTCCCAGAATATCTCAGGAGATATTTTTTTCCCCCTTCGTAAAAATATATGGGATCCAGATCATCTTTCTTAGTAATTGGTGATTAGGGCTTTGCAATGATTTTTTATATATATAGCTCTGGATTTTGCAGGAACATCAGAAAGCTTTTCTGGAGCATCAGAAGTGCTTCCTATAGTATCTGCTTCCAACACGGTCCAATCTAGCACACATAGTCCAGAATCTCCATCGTTCAGCAAGGAGGTTGTTGAGTAAATCGCACCCAATTTTGCAACTTTAGAGGAATCAAACAGTTGGGAAGCAAACTCCAGCTTCCCCTGTTGACTTGGCTTGGCCAGATGAGAAGATTAACAGATTAACAGAGTTGAAAGGGACCTTGGAGGTCTTCTAGTCCAACCCCTTCCACACCCAAGCAGGAGACCCTACAACATTTCTGACAAATGGCAGTCCAGTCTCTTCTTGAAAGCCTCCAGTGATGGAGTTCCCACAACTTCTGAAGGCAACTTCTGTTCCATTGGTTGATTGTTCTCATTGTTAGGAAAATTTCTCCTTATTTCTAGGTTGACTCTCTCCTTGGTCAGTTTCCATCCATTCTTCCTTGTCTGGCCTTCAGGTGCCTTGGAAAATAGTTTGACCCCCTTCCTCTCTGTGGCAGCCCTTCAAATATTGGTAGACTGCTATCCTGTCTCCCCTGGTCCTTCTCTTCACTAGACTAGCCAGGCCAAGTTCCTGCAACCATTCGTCGTATGCTTTAGCCTCCAGTCCCCTCATCATCCTGGTTGCTCTTCTCTGCACCCCTTCTGGAGTCTCAACACATGGTGATCGCATGATCTAGGATGCTGTGACTTTTGTAAAGGCACGTTGGCTGCCATGCACCCGGATTCTGATCATGTGGGAACACTACAATCGTTGTAAATGTGAGAACAAGCCATAAGTCACTGTTTTCAGTGCTGTTGCAGCATTAGCTGCTAAAGAAATGGTTGTGATTCAAAACCTACCTGTATTACTGTATTGTATCCAGGTAGGATACAAAGGGATGACATAATCGTTTTTGTTAGCCCCAAGAATTTGTCAAAGTCCCTTCAAGAGTTGTTTTCATGCTCCATCGTCTTGGGCAGAGGGTCTCCAACCTTGGCCAGATTTATGGACTCCAACTTCCTAGAATTCCCCCGCCAGCATGATAAAAAGCAAGCTAAATCTGCATAACTTTATGTATTAAATGTTGTTGTTATTTTAGCACATAGCATCCTCTTCTCCTTGGGCCTTCCAGCATGGTTAAAGTTCTATGGGGAGCTTAATAATATGCTCCGGTGTATAAAAGATATGCAGGTGAGCAGGGCTGGAGATTCATCTCTCGCATACTAGTTGCAATTATTGATCTCTGCTGGTTCTATCGGTATGATTAATCCACCAGTAACAGCCATTGATAATTGTCTAAAGGCGGGGGAAAAAATGCATAGGATGGTTGATGTTTTATTAGCATTATGGGAAATTACTCTCCAGCATCTGAGCAATATGTGTGTAGTGGATGCCTGCTATTGAATCACAAAGGTTCTTCTGTGGATTTTTTTTTTATTAAAGAATATATCATGCGCAAAGATTTGCATGAGGATAGTGTAAAAGCTGTGGCGGTCATAAATAACATCCGATGCTTGTAAAATGACTAATTCCGATTATAACAAGATCAAGGTTGTTGGCCAATAAACAGCCTATCCCAGCTTGAACTATTCTGCTTCACCTTAGCTTACAGGTTCCAAAAAATGGAATGTGGGGCTTTTTAGGAGCTGGGGGAAGTGGGGGGCAGACTTAGTCTTTCAAGGGCCACTTTGCAAAAAGCGCCAAAAGTGCTTTTTCAAAAGGCTACTCGATTTTGTTTTTTCCTTGAAGACATTTCCCTTCTCATCCAAGAAGCTTCTTCAGTTCTGAGAACTGAATTTGATTCTGAGAACTGAAGAAGCTTCCTAGTTGAGAAGCAAAACCTCTTCAAGGAAAAAAGAAAAGTCTTTTGAAAAAGCTCCTTTGGGACAACCCTGATCGGGATGACTGAGGATCTCCGTAGACATTCTCCAAAAGGTCATTGAGAATCAGGCAACATCCACTCAATTGAATAATAGTAGTAGTAATAGAGCTGAGCAGAGAGAAGATAAATTAGATTTCATTTTACTAAACCTTGAATATATTTAGCATCTAGTACATTGAGTGCAAGTACTTTCCAGGTGTGTATTTAATCATTTCACCTGTCCGTCGTATTAAGAATTAGCATCTCCAGTCTCCAGTTCTAGCTAGTAAACTGCTTAAAGGTAAAGGTCCTTGCAGATATGTGCTAGTCATTCCTGACTCTAGGGGGCAGTGTTCATCTCCATTTCAAAGCCAAAGAGCCTGCGCTGTCCAAAGACGTCTCCGTGGCCATGTGGCCGGCATGACTCAACACCGAAGGCGCACGGAACGCTGTTACCTTCCCACCAAAGGTGGTTCCTATTTTTCTACTTGCATTTTTACATGCTTTCAAACCGCTAGGTTGGCAGAAGCTGGGACGAGTAATGGAAGCTCACTCCGTTACATGGTGCTAGGGATTCGAACTGCTGAACTGCCGACCTTTCTGATCAACAAGTTCAGCGTCTTAGCCACTGAGCCACCTTGGTGAGCTGCTTAGATGATATTAATTCATTCAAACGTGTTATGTGGCTGCCCGACTCACAAAAAGCTGTGCCAGCTGGGCAATTCTGGGAGTTGAAATCAGTGGTGGGTTTCAAATAATTTAACAACCGGTTCTCTGCCATAATGACCAGCTGGGTAGGAATAGCTCGGTGGTCATGTGACAATGTGGCTGTGGCCCACTCATGTCGATGGGCGCTTCGCTGTTACAATGTAATAAGGGTTAACTGGAGAGGCAGTTTCTGTAAGCAGGGCAATAAAGATGAGGCTAGAAACAACACCAGAATTTTTCCTTCCTTCCTTCCTTCCTTCCTTCCTTCCTTCCTTCCAGGATTAGCCCTGTAAAGTGGGAAAAAATAAAATAAGATTTCTTCCAACAACTGGTTCTCCGAATTACTTAGAACAGTGTTTCTCAACCTTGGCTACTTGAAGATGTCTGGACTTCAACTCCCAGAATTCCCCAGCCAGCGAATGCTGGCTGGGGAATTCTAGGAGTTGAAGTCCAGACATCTTCAAGTTGCCAAGGTTGAGAAACACTGACTTAGAAAGTTATGAACCGGTTCTCCTGGATAGGTGCGAACCGGCTGAATCCCATCACTGGTTGAAATCCACCCATCTTAAAGTTGAGAAACACTGGACGAGACAAGCTTTGGGCATTCAGTACCTTGGACAGCTCCATTAAGCAAGCTCTCTGGAGTAAACATAGCTGCTGATTGACACGTGATAATGTTTAAAGTTCAAATTACTCTTCCTAACTTCCCTTTTTTTTAAAACTTTCCACACAGTTCTTTTCTTTTTGTCAAAGAAGCCTCAGTGATCATCCTTCCTCCTGGGCTGCTGAATGAACATGGTGGAGTTTGGATTTTCAGCAAAAGCTAAAGGTCTGTTTTTACATGGCATTTTGAAGGATGCTGGCTTGTTAGAAGATGGTTGGGAGGATTTTAATAAATTGGTTTTAATGACCTAGGTACTTGAGAGACCGCCTGCTGCCAATTACCTCCCACAGACCCATTAGATCGCACAGGGCGGCCTCCTCCGGGTTCCGTCCACCAGCCAATGCCATCTGGCTACCACCCGGGGGAGGGCCTTCTCTGTGGCAGCTCCGGCCCTTTGGAATGAACTCTCCGCGGAGATTCGGACCCTCACCTCTCTCCAGGCCTTCCGGAAAGCCGTCAAAACCTGGCTGTGCCGGCAGGCCTGGGGTTGATGAGTTCCCCTCCCCTCTCAACTTGTATGGCTGTATGACTCTTGTGTATTTTAATTACGTGTATTGTGTTTGTATCTCCTTTTCCCCTTTTGAGTTGTTCGCTGCCCTGAGTCCCCCCCCCCCCCGGAGAAGGGCGGCATACAAATAAACTAAATCTAATCTAATCTAAAGGAGAACGTTGCAGCTCAGGATTGACGTGAGTGGTCCTTGGTGCTCTCTGAGCTTGCTTGTTTACTTGAGTCACTAGAGGCAGGGGAGGCGTGGCCTCACCAGTCATGAGGAAAAGGAAAGAATTTTAAAGATTTTTTAAAAAATAATTAAAAGCCAAGGTAGTTGCTAACAGATTCTAAGTCACAGTGACTTGGAACAGTGCTTAGTGTTAACTATAGGAGGAGGCCAGAGAACTAGGGGCCTCTTTTGCATAAGGAATCTTTCGCCTTTTAAGAGTTAAGCAAGGGTTAAAAAGCAAAGAATTCCTTATGCAAAGGAGGCACGTGTTCTCTCGCCTCCTGTAGAGGGCATTTTTAGAGGCTTTTTAAGAGTTCTCTGGGAGCAACTAGCTCAGTCTGACTCAGAGCTCTGGCCTTTCATGAGGGCCAACATCAACAGTGCTGGAAGGGACTGGGGTTTTTGGAGAGGAGGAGGAGGAGGAAGAGGAGGAGGAGGAGGAGGAGGAGGAGGAGGAGGAGGAGGAGGAGGAGGAGAACTGTGTGGTCCTTGGTGTTCTCTGAACTTGGTTGATTTCTTGCAGATGTTTCATGACCCAATTAGGTCGCATCCTCAGTGCTAGAAAGGAGTTGGGTTTGCTCTCTAGTGTCTTACCCTATCAGTGTCGGTGAAAGTAATCTTGGAGGTTCTTTGGTTGAGTTGTTTACAGCTTGTTTTGCAGTTCCTTGATTAGAGTATTTACTTCTTGATTGCGAGTGTGATGTTCATCTTGGAGTTAATGTCTGCTCATCTGGGTGCTGATTGCTCCTGAGGAGGTGTTTTGGTCTTTTTTCTTGTTCCCTTTTTGCCTTGTTGATTGTCTCTTTTGCACAGGACGTAAACATTGCTCATATCTATGTGTCGATTGATGGCTAATTTGTCAAAATGCCAGGCTTCTAGAAATTTCCTAGAATTACTTTTCTTTGAAACAACTGAGCCCTCCTGTTTGAATTTTCCAGAAAACTTAGCGCTGTCATATAACATGCGTGTAGCTGTTATATGGGGTTTTACCTCATGTTTCATGCAAGTTGCCGAGGTGGCGCAGTGGTTAAATGCAAGCACTGCAGGCTACTTCAGCTGACTGCAGTTCTGCAGTTCGGCGGTTCAAATCTCACCGGCTCAGGGTTGACTCAGCCTTCCATCCTTCCGAGGTGGGTGAAATGAGGACCCGGATTGTTGTTGGGGGCGATATGCTGACTCTGTAAACCTCTGAAGTCTGCACTTAAGAGGAGGTGCTTCAGCATCTCCAAGTCTATAATCGCCATTGTCTGGTTTTTGATATGCTGTACTTTTTCAAATATATGTTTTTTCCTTTTTCCTTTACATCAGTGCTCAAAAACTAATGCAGGGGAACATTTTTTAATGCAATTCAGCCTTTCAGCTTAATTGCTAATGCTCAGATGTGCCCAGTTTCTGCTACAGGAGAATAACAAACATATATTATTGTGACAATTTGAACATTAATAATAATATCACCATTCTGGAATGAACAGTAGAATGTCAATATAATTTTTAGACTATGCGATCTTCAAGGGAGTTGACTGACTTGGCCGAGGACAAGCAAAACAAATATATATATTTTTTTCCCAATAGGGGCATTTAAAATTCAGGAAATGAACTGATTGCTGGTCTTGTCTCTAATTATAAGGTTATTGGTCAAAGCATTTTAATGCAATTTTTCAGCCTAACCCTGGCCGTTACTTCACAAAATGGAATTAAATACAGCCACGTCACAATAAAAATTAAAACAAGGACCTTCACATGAAAATAAGGATTGTATTGTAATTATGTATTGAGAACCTTAAAGGTCAAGCCAAATAGCATTTTTGCCACCCAGCTATTTGATTTTCTCTGGGTAGTAATTTTTGCAACAGAGGTGCTAAGAGGGAACCAACTTTCTTTAAATTGCTCCACGCCTCATTTCACATTGGAACAAATAATAAGGCTTTGGAAAATTACTTTAAGGTACTGGCAGATATGTTTGTGGAGAGTCAATGGAGCTCAGTCATTTGATCTAGAAAATGCCTGCCCGTTGCTGAAAAACCAACAGCTTAATGAAATGCAAGGTATTCCTACAAGCTTCCCATGGCTACCTCGTTGCTAATCAAATCTAAGGATGACATTTTCGTTTAATGTGATAGAATTTATTCTGCTTCGCTGGAATGTCTATACCTGTTTAATCAGGTCTTGCCCTAAACCTTTTGATGGAGTCGGTGTTAAATCTAAATTAGCATATCAATAAATAACCAGTCCCCCACCCCTACAACATTTTTTTGCCTGTTGAGTGTTTTATTCCTATGTACAATTTTGTGTGCAAGAACAAAAACCGAAAAGGTCACTGCAAAAGCTTGTTACTGGCAAAAGAATGAAAAGTCACCTCTTGAATTGTTCACGGCAAATGTCAGGGACAGTAGGAAAGGCTTAAAAGTTTCACAAGTTGGGGGAGGTCGTCCTTTTGCAAGGAAGTTGCGTGTTCTTCCTTCTCAATGAGCCGGCGAGATGTAGAAGCAGCTGAGAAGGTAGAGAAACCTTTGATCAGCAGTGGAGACTAAGCAGGGAGCTGGCTTCATTGGCAAGTGATCGCAGGCTATTTGGCGGGATGGTCCGGAAGGATCACTTTGAAACTACAGTCATAAACCAAATAGCAACTGCAGCTGGATGGCAAAACAGCTGATCAAAAGATGGCAAATTGAGTTCATTCTTCCAGAGTTTTCAGCAAGAAGAAGAAACTGGTGGTTCTTTATCCATGTGAGGAAACTAAATTCTTGGAGGAGTCAGTAGAGTAGAGTAGAGTAGAGTAGAGTAGAGTAGAGTAGAGTAGAGTAGAGTAGAGTAGAGTAGAGTAGAGTAGAGTAGAGTAGAGTAGAGTAGAGTACTTTATTTGGCCCAGTGTGATTATAATGAACTTCTAGTACCACTTTACAAGCCGCAGTGGCACAGTGGTTAGAGTGTAGTACTTCAGGCTACTTCTGCTGATTGATGGCTGCCTGTAATTTGGCAGTTCAAATCTCACCAGGCTCAAGGTTGACTCAGCCTTCCATCCTTCCAAGGTGGGTGAAATGAGGACCCAGACTGTGGGGGGGCGATATGCTGACTCTGTAAACCGCTAAGAGAGGGCTGAAAGCCCTATGAAGCGGTATATAAGTCTAACTGCTATTGCTATTGTTATTGCTATCGCTATCTATCTATCTATCTATCTATCTATCTATCTATCTATCTATCTATCTATCTATCTATCTATCTATCTGTAAACCGCTTAGAGAGGCTGAAAGCCCTATGAAGCGGTATATAAGTCTAACTGCTATTGCTATTGTTATTGTTATTGCTATTGCTATTGCTATCTATCTATCTATCTATCTATCTATCTATCTATCTATCTATCTATCTATCTATCTATCTATCTATCTATCTATCTATCTATCTGTAAACCGCTTAGAGAGGGCTGAAAGCCCTATGAAGCGGTATATAAGTCAAACTGCTATTGCTATTGCTATTGCTGAGCCCTGACCTGGCAAGCAAGACCAATTTTCCTTGTCTCGAATGCCATGTCTGAAAATTAATTTCACTCGACAAGTGAATCATAGGGAAGAGTCATCCCGGCCTCTTAAACTGCCAGTTGGGCTGTCGAGTGACAGCTTTATCACCATACTAGAAATGGACGTGGCACTGAACGGGAGGCCGAGAGTTCCCCTGTTTGTGATGCGAGAACTGTTCCCCTTGAGAATCGTCGGAGCAGAGGATAGAACGCATCCCGCTGATTGTATGAATGCAACATCTGGTACCAATGGATACCCAGAACGCGAGAGAGATAAAAGATAAAATCCCCCTTGAGTCAGTTTGACTTCTGGAGACTCTGCGGTCCCCTTCGTGTATTTTTCCTTGGCAGTAGCTGGCAGTTTCTTGGCAACCGCCGCCTGATATTTTCAGAAGAAAAGCAGAGCTGGTTGAAAACCTTCCAGAGGTGCAGACAAGTCAAGTGAACCAGCAGCGTTTATCGATGCCCGTCTCCTGTAGGCGGGAATTCTCAAGGAAGAGCGATCAAATTATGGGTTTGGCCATATTGCAATGAAATGTATCCTTTGCTGGGCTCCCAGTTATGGGTGGATCCTCTCCGGTTGCTGAGATGAGCAGTTGTTGAGAAAACAACCCCTTCACAATATCCATAAATAGACACAGAGAGAAAGTGGAGAGCCGTCTTAACTTCTCCTGAAGAAAGTTGATGGGGTTAGCAGAGAGGGCTAAAATTGGCCGCTTGGATTAAAGGAAAGGACACAATTCTGTTTTTTTACTTGGAAACCACTTTGGGACTCGGTGATTGTGATGGGAAAAGATGAAACGGAGAGCCCTGGTGGCGCACTGGTTAGAATTCAGGATTGCAGGCTGACTCTGCCCATTGCCAGGAGTTCGATCCTGACTGGCTCAAGGTGGACTCAGCCTCCCGTCCTTCCGAGGTGGGTAAAATGAGGACCCAGATGGTTGGGGTCAAGAGGCTGACTCTGTAAACTGCTTAGAGAGGGCTGTAAAAGCACTGTGGAGCAGTATATAAGTCTAAGGCTATTACTATTTTCTTCCCTTCCTCCCTTCCTCCCTTCCTCCCTTCCTCCTTTCCTCCTTTCCTTCTTTCCTTCTTCCTTCCTTCCTCTCTCCCTCCCTCCTCCCTCCTTTCCTTTCCTTCCTCCCTTCCTCCCTTCCTCCTTTCCTTTCCTTCTTCCTTCCTTCCTTCCTCTCTCCCTCCCTCCTTCCCTCCTTCCCTCCTTTCCTTCCTCCCTTCCTCCCTTCCTCCTTTCCCTTTCCTTCTTCCTTCCTTCCTTCCTCCCTTCCTCCATTCCTCCCTTCCTCCCTTCCTCCTTTCCTTTCCTTCTTCCTTCCTTCCTCTTTCCCTCCCTCCCTCCTTCCCTCCTTTCCTTCCTTCCTTCCTTCCTTCCTTCCTCCCTTCCTTCTTTCTTTCCTTCCTTCCATGGTGGTGCAATGGTTAGAATGCAACATTGCAGGCTGACTCTGCCCACTGCTAAGAGTTCGATCCTGACCAGCACAATGTTAGCAGTCTTCCATCCTTCCGAGGTGGGTAAAATGAGGACCTGGATTGTTGAGGGCAGGAGGCTGACTCTGTAAACCACTTAGAGAGGATTGTAAAGGACTCTGAAGTCTAAGGGCCATTGCTAAACTTTGATTTTGGGTTTTGCTGATTAAATAGATGTTGCTACAGAAATGGCTAGCATATATTACCATATAAAAGTAAAAAGCTAAGCTTTTATGTTACTATCTTATTCTACGGCACCGAAAGGAGTCAGAAACCAATGCTTTTCTTTTTCTTCTCTCCTTCCCCCCTACACTTTTCTCTCTTCCCCCTTTCCTTCCTGATTTTCCCCTCGTTTCCTATTCTTCATACTTCTGTATTTTATATTTTGATAAACTAATAAAATATTTGAAAACTTCAACTTCACATGAAGGATGTATCATTTTATTTTTCTACTCTGTGCCATTTCAAAGATACAGAACATCTATCTTTGTATGAATCACATTTCCTCTCCACCTAGAATTAATGTTATTTTTGCTGGGAATTTGAGAGCAAATTCTTTGGCCAAAAGACGGAGAGGCTTAGAAAAAAAAAGAGGTGGCAGAATGGAATGTAATAACTATCTGCAAATATTTGAAGGGCTGTCAAGTAGCTTGACAGTAAGGTTCCAACTAAAGACTTTATATTCCAAGAAATGAGATTTTTGCCTGCACTCAGGAAGTCTATGTTGATACTACAAAGTACGCTAGTTAAAGAAGAGGCTGATTTGAAAGGCAATGAATTCTTTCTTATTAGAAGTATGTTCACCAAAAGACGTTTCACAACCTTGTAAAACCATGTTGATGGCATTAATAGGTGGCCAAGTGGAAAAACTTTGTGGCTGGACTATCAAATCTGGCCTGCAAAATTCCAAATGGCCACCAGACAGCAGAAAAGAAATTTAGAAAAAGCTAGTTCTTGGCCACCATCCAATGATCATCCAATTTTCTTTTGTAGTTGTAAGCTTTCTAGCCTTTGCTAGTTTTATGATTTTGTAACGATTGTGTGTCTCCACTAAAACCTCAACTGGATCTCCAGAATTACATAGTCAATAGGAGGAGAAAGGAGGTGTGGTTAATCAGGCCAAGGGCCCGTGTAGATTAGGATTTGGAGCAGTATGTG
>NW_028261382.1:2440240-2442740 GCF_051295495.1 Thamnophis sirtalis
TAGAAAGGAGAAATCTTCTGAAAAATCCCATTTCTCTTCAGAAGAGTTCCTTCCACGATAGATTTGTTTTCTTTTTCAACCACGAGAATCCATTCCTTTCTTCTTTCCACTTGATGGAAATGGCCGTGTAAGTAAGATCCATTTCTGATGCTTACATGGCCGCCCCTGTTCCCCCCCCGCCCCCACTCTCTCTTTTATCTATCTATGTGTAAATTTTTACTGGGTCTGACATGATGCCCTTCATAATGAAACAATTTCCGATGAGATCATGCAGGTTAAACGCCGTACAGCTAAAATAATTCTACTGTCCTTTTTGCCTCACTGAATTTGCAGAGATAAAGGACTCTGGAGTTTTGAAAGGTGGAAGGTTTAGGCTCCCCCTTTTTAAAAATAATATTATTATTATTATGTGGTTAATCTTTGGTTGTTATTATTATTATAGCAATAGCAGTAGACTTATATACCGCATCATAGGCCTTTCAGGCCTCTCTAAGCGGTTTACAGAGAGTCAGCATATCGCCCCCAACAACAATCTGGGTCCTCATTTTACCCACCTCAGAAGGATGGAAGGCTGAGTCAACCCTGAGCCGGTGAGATTTGAACCGCTGACCTGCTGATCTAGCAGTAGCCTGCAGTGCTGCATTTAACCACTGCGCCACCTTGGCTCTTATTATTATTATTATATACACTTTATTCATTAAACATGAAACTCAGCCAACTGAACATTCAAAAATACATCACAAATACCATTGACCGATGCTAATGGTTGCTAGATTCCCTCCCCCCCCCCCCGTCGAGTTGTTGTGGGAATGCATCAAAGCTAAGAAATCCAAAATATCAATTTTTGTAAAATCAAGAGCTGCAACAAAACATTACGGCGTAGAGAGGCTTGCTCCCGAGCCCTAGCCTGGATTATGGGAATTGTGCTCCAGAATTTCTGAAGGGCACCAATTCAAACCAACACAGTTCTAGGCTGCATAAACAGAGGGATAGAATCAAGATCACGTGAAGGGTTAATACCACTTTACAAGGCCTTGGTAAGGCCACACTTTGAGCCAAGGTGGCGCAGTGGTTAAATGCAGCACTGCAGGCTACTGCTAGATCAGCAGGTCAGCGGTTCAAATCTCACCGGCTCAGGGTTGACTCAGCCTTCCATCCTTCCGAGGTGGGTAAAATGAGGACCCAGATTGTTGGGGGCAATATGCTGACTCTCTGTAAACCGCTTAGAGAGGCCTGTAAGGCCTATGAAGCGGTATATAAATCTACTGCTATTGCTATTGCTATACGCTATTCGGTTTTGGTCGCCACGATGTAAAAAAGATGTGGAGACTCTAGAAAGACTGTAGAGAAGAGCAACAAAGAGGATGAGGGGACTGGAGGGTAAAACATAGGAAGAACGGTTGCAGGAACTGGGTAGGTCTAGTTGAATGAAAAGAAGGACTAGGGGGAGACATGATAGCAGTCTTCCAATATCTCAAAGAAGAGGGAGTCAAGCTATTCTCCAAGGCACCTGTTGGTAGGACAAGAAGCAATGAGTGGAAACTAATCGAGGAGAGAAGCAACTTAGAACTGGAGATAAATTTCCTGACAGTGAGAACAATTAATCGGTGGAACAGAAGTTGCCTCCAGAAGTTGTGAATGCCCCAACACTGGAAGTCTTTAAGAAGATGTTGGATGGCCATTTGCCTGAAACGGTCTAGGATTTCCTGCCTAGGCAGGGGGTTGGACTAGAAGACCTCCAAGGCCCCTTCCAACTCTGTTATTCTATTCTATATTGTACAAGGGAAAACTCTGAACTAAAAATACAAACACTTAAGAAAGCCATTGCAAAAACGGTCCCTTAGAAGGCCGTATCAAAACAAAACAAGCTGGGTGAATTTTAAACTAGAAGACCTCCAAGGTCCCTTCCAACTCTTGTTCTTCTATTCTATTTTACTCTATTCTGTTCAACCCTGAGAGGTTTCCATGCATATTTTTTTTTTAAAACAATCCACTTCATTGTAACGTTTCCCTAAACCGACATAACCACGGAGGCCGTTTTGCTTTCAAATTGTGGGATTTGAACCTCGGGAGTTGAATTCTCCAACTTGCCCTCCTTCTGAACCTTCCAGAGGGGAAGAAGGAGTCCGCACCAATTTCTCTTCCCTTAGGAAGGCCTTCAAAGGAAGACGGGGAAGGTGATTCTGCAGGTGACACAAGGGCCAGTCCCATTATTTTAATTGGCCGGCTGGAACGGCAGAAAGCAGCAGAACAGAATTTCCCGTGGTTCTAAGTTATTGTGTTGGAAAACCGGCTCCTATTCAACGTTGGCCAGAAGACTAGGTGATGGGAGTGGAGATTCCCACCTTCCAGTTTGCACTGGACCTCTCGCGATGGGAGTGGACCGATACTCAGAATGGGATGTTCCCGAGGATCACCCAGGGAAAGCATGGACCATTCAGACGTCCAGCAGGGCCAATCGGGTGGCCTGATTCATGCCCTCCATGGTTTCGCTCTAGCA